>NC_133123.1:228640131-228715866 GCF_033568475.1 Henckelia pumila | reverse complement strand
TAATCAAGGATTACACTATAGTATAACTAAATTTACACTACAATAACACTATAGTATAACTAAAATAACACTAGCATTACATTATAGTTTAACTAAAATTACACTAGGTTAACACTATAGTATAAGTAAAATAACACTAGCATTACACTATATTATAACTAAAATTACACTAGGTTTACACTATAGTATAACTAAATTTACACTACAATAACACTGTAGTAAAACTAAAATAACACTAGCATTACACTATAGTATAACTAAAATTAAACTTGGTTTACAATATAGTGTAACTAAATTTACACTACAATAACAATATAGTATAACTAAAATAACACTAGAATTACACTATAGTTTAACTAAAATTACACTAGGTTTACACTATAGTGTAACTAAATGTACACTACAATAACACTATAGTATAACTAAAATAATACTAGAATTACACTATAGTATAACTAAAATTACACTACGTTTACACTATAGTATAACTAAATTTACACTACAATAACACTATAGTATAACTAAAATAACACTAGAATTACACTATAGTATAATTAAAATTACACTAGGTTTAGTATAACTAAATTTACACTATAATAACACTGTAGTATAACTAAAATAACACTAGCATTACACTATAATATAACTAAAATTACACTAGGTTTACACTATAGTATAACTAAATTTGCACTACAATAACACTGTAGTATAACTAAAATAACACTAACATTAAACTATAGTATAACTAAAATTACACAAGGATTACACTATAGTATAACTAAATTTACACTACAATAACACTATAGTATAACTAAAATAACACTAGCATTACATTATAGTATAACTAAAATTACACTAGGTTTACACTATAGTATAACTAAAATAACACTAGCATTCCACTATAGTATAACTAAAATTACACTAGGTTTACACTATAGTATAACTAAATTTACACTACAATAACATTGTAGTAAAACTAAAATAACACTAGCATTACACTATAGTATAACTAAAATTACACTAGGTTTACAATATAGTGTAACTAAATTTACACTACAATAACAATATAGTATAACTAAAATAACACTAGAATTACACTATAGTTTTACTAAAATTACACTATGTTTACACTATTGTGTAACTAAATTTACACTACAATAACACTATAGTATAACTAAAATAATACTAGAATTACACTATAGTATAACTAAAATTACACTACGTTTACACTATAGTATAACTAAATTTACACTACAATAACACTATAGTATAACTAAAATAACACTACAATTACCTTATAGTATAACTAAAAATACACTAGGATTAAACTATATTATTACTAAAATAACACTAGCATTACACTATAGTATAACTAAAATTACACTAGGTTTACACTATAGTATAACTAAATTTACACTAAATAACACTATAGTAAAACTAAAATAACACTAGCATTACAGTATAGTATAACTAAAATTACACTAGGTTTACACTATAGTGTAACTAAATTTACACTACAATAACAATATAGTATAACTAAAATAACACTAGAATTACACTATAGTTTAACTAAAATTACACTAGGTTTACACTATAGTGTAACTAAATTTACACTACAATAACACTATAGTATAACTAAAATTACACTAGGTTTACACTATAGTATAACTAAATTTACAATAACAATATAGTATAACTAAAATAACACTACAATTACACTATAGTATAACTAAAAATACACTAGGATTAAACTATATTATTACTAAAATAACACTAGCATTACACTATAGTATAACTAAAATTACACTAGGTTTACACTATATTATAACTAAATTTACACTAAATAACACTATAGTATAACTAAAATAACACTAGAATTACACTATAGTATAATTAAAAACTTACACTACAATAACACTATAGTATAACTAAAATAACACTAGCATTACACTATAGTATAACTAAAATTACACTAGGTTTAGTATAACTAAATTTACACTATAATAACACTGTAGTATAACTAAAATAACACTAGCATTACACTATAATATAACTAAAATTACACTAGGTTTACACTATAGTATAACTAAATTTGCACTACAATAACACTATAGTATAACTAAAATAACACTAACATTAAACTATAGTATAACTAAAATTACACAAGGATTACACTATAGTATAACTAAATTTACACTACAATAACACTATAGTATAACTAAAATAACACTAGCATTACATTATAGTATAACTAAAATTACACTAGGTTTACACTATAGTATAACTAAAATAACACTAGCATTACACTATAGTATAACTAAAATTACACTAGGTTTACACTATAGTATAACTAAATTTACACTACAATAACACTGTAGTAAAACTAAAATAACACTAGCATTACACTATAGTATAACTAAAATTACACTAGGTTTACAATATAGTGTAACTAAATTTACACTACAATAACAATATAGTATAACTAAAATAACACTAGAATTACACTATAGTTTAACTAAAATTACACTAGGTTTACACTATAGTGTAACTAAATTTACACTACAATAACACTATAGTATAACTAAAATAATACTAGAATTACACTATAGTATAACTAAAATTACACTACGTTTACACTATAGTATAACTAAATTTACACTACAATAACACTATAGTATAACTAAAATAACACTACAATTACCTTATAGTATAACTAAAAATACACTAGGATTAAACTATATTATTACTAAAATAACACTAGCATTACACTATAGTATAACTAAAATTACACTAGGTTTACACTATAGTTTAACTAAATTTACACTAAATAACACTATAGTAAAACTAAAATAACATTAGCATTACACTATAGTATAACTAAAATTACACTAGGTTTACACTATAGTGTAACTAAATTTACACTACAATAACAATATAGTATAACTAAAATAACACTAGAATTACACTATAGTTTAACTAAAATTACACTAGGTTTACACTATAGTGTAACTAAATTTACACTACAATAACACTATAGTATAACTAAAATTACACTAGGTTTACACTATAGTATAACTAAATTTACAATACAATAACACTATAGTATAACTAAAATAACACTACAATTACACTATAGTATAACTAAAAATACACTAGGATTAAACTATATTATTACTAAAATAACACTAGCATTACACTATAGTATAACTAAAATTACACTAGGTTTACACTATAGTATAACTAAATTTACACTAAATAACACTATAGTATAACTAAAATAACACTAGAATTACACTATAGTATAATTAAACTTACACTACAATAACACTATAGTATAACTAAAATAACACTAGCATTACACTATAGTATAACTAAAATTACACTAGGTTTACACTATAATATAACTAAATTTACACTACAATAACACTATAGTATAACTAAAATAACACTAGCATTACACTATAGTATAACTAAAATTACACTAGGATTATACTATAGTATTACTAAATTTACACTGCAGTAACATTATAGTATAACTAAACTAACACTAGCATTACACTATATAATAAATAAAATTACACTAGGTTTACACTATAGTATAACTAAATTTGCACTACAATAACACTATAGTATAACTAAAATAACACTAGCATTACACTATAGTATAACTAAAATTACACTAGGTTTACACTATAGTATAACTAAATTTACACTACAGTAACACTATAGTATAACTAATATAACACAAGCAATTACACTATAGTATAACTAAAATTACACTAGGATTATACTATATTATAACTAAATTTACACTACAATAACATTATAATATAACTAAAATAATACTAGAATTACACTATAGTATAACTAAAATTACACTAGGATTACACTATAGTATAACTAAAATAACACTAGCATTACACTATAGTATAACTAAAATTACACTAGGTTTACAATATAGTATAACTAAATTTACACTACAATAACACAATAGTATAACTAAAATAACACTAGCATTACAATATAGTATAACTAAAATTACACTAGGTTTACACTAGAGTATAACTAAATTTACACTATAATAACACTATAGTATAACTAAAATAACACTAGCATTACACTATAGTATAACTAAAATTACATTAGGTTTACACTATAGTGTAACTAAATTTACACTACAATTACACTATAGTATAAGTAAAATAACACTAGAATTACACTATAGTTTAACTAAAATTACACAAGGATTACACTATAGTATAACTAAATTTACACTACAATAACACTATAGTATAACTAAAATAACACTAGCATTACATTATAGTATAACTAAAATTACACTAGATTTACACTATAGTGTAACTAAATTTACATTAAAATAACACTACAGTATAACTAAAATAACACTAGCATTACATTATAGTATAACTAAAATTACACTAGATTTACACTATAGTGTAACGACCCACTGTATCAAGATGGGTCTTTTCAGCGTGCTTATGTCCTCACTCACACGCACCCTGAGAAACTTCCCAGGGGGTCACCCATCCTATAATTGCCCCAAGTCAAGCACGCTTAACTTTGGAGTTCTTATGTGATGAGCTTCCGAAAAGAAGATGCACCTTCTTGATATGAGCAGTACATATGAAATCTTTTATACCCTCCTCAACTATGTAGTCTCATACCTACACAGTCTCAGAATCCCCTCTCATTCCGGCACGGGATCGATTCATTCATGTCTCCCTCCGCCTAGAAGCCTACCAGGAGCCGCTCATTGTCCGTGCAACCTCTTGGCACCGGCGATCACTCCCTGCCTCCTCAGCCCCGGGCGTCACATGCCCACCAGCTTCCGCTTGGTTCGTCCCCAAACCATACCGTACTAAGAGAGGTCGGCTTTGATACCATTTGTAACTAACCCACTGTATCAAGATGGGTCTTTTCAGCGTGCTTATGTCCTCACTCACACGCACCCTGAGAAACTTCCCAGGGAGTCACCCATCCTATAATTGCCCCAAGTCAAGCACGCTTAACTTTGGAGTTCTTATGTGATGAGCTTCCGAAAAGAAGATGCACCTTCTTGATATGAGCAGTACATATGAAATCTTTTATACCCTCCTCAACTATGTAGTCCCATACCTACACAGTCTCAGAATCCCCTCTCATTTCGGCACGGGATCGATTCATTCATGTCTTCCTCCGCCTAGAAGCCTACCAGGAGCCGCTCATTGTCCGTGCAACCTCTTGGCACCGGCGATCACTCCCTGCCTCCTCAGCCCCGGGCGTCACACACTTGGTACTCGATTGCATCTGAGTACAGCTTATCATCCTCAGACCGATGGACAGTCAGAGCGGACTATCCAGACGTTAGAGGATATGCTTCGAGCAGTAGTGCTAGATTTTGGCACTAGTTGGCAGGATTCTTTGCCTCTTGCCGAGTTTTCTTACAACAACAGTTTCCAAGCGAGTATCGGTATGGCGCCTTTTAAAGCTTTGTACGGTAAGAAGTGCCGATCTCCGTTGTTTTGGGATGGTTTGTCCGAGTCACCAGATTTGGGACCGGATATGCTTCGAGATATGGCAGAGCAAGTAAAGATCATTCAGTTGAGAATGAAGTTAGCTCAGGATAGACAGGCAAAGTATGCGAATGTCAGACGTAGACCTCTGAGTTTCGAGCAGGGAAACCGAGTTTTCCTTAAGATTTCTCCTTTCAGAGGCACTGTCAGATTTGGTAAGAGAGGGAAGTTATCTCTGAGATTCATCGGACCGTACGAGATTCTCGAGAAATTAGGCGATCTTGCCTACAAACTTGCACTTCCTCCGTCTTTATCTGGTATTCACGACGTTTTTCACGTCTCTATGCTACGAAAGTATCATCTAGATCCTTCTCATATCCTTCATCCTGACGAAGCCGAGTTAGACGAGACTCTGAGATACTTTGAGCGACCAATTCAGATCCTTGATCGGAAGGAGAAGCAACTCAGAACCAAGTTGATTTCGTTGGAGAAAGTGCAATGGAGCCATCACGGAGTCGAAGAAATGACTTGGGAGACAGAATCCGTTATGAGAGCGATTTCCAGAGTTATTCGGATGACGTGAGTTCTTCTTACTGTCTTTTGTCTTTTATTCTATCTTATGAGTTGTGATTCTTATTGATTTCGATGACGAAATCTCTTCTTAGAGGGGGAGAATTGTAACGCCCCATTTTTATCTTAATTGAGCTTATTTGAGATAATCAGAGTTTTCAAAATTCGATGGTCGTTTTGATATTTATCAGGGACTATTTTGCAAATTTTTCAGGGACTAAAATGCAAATAATAGATTTTATATATTATCTACACATTGTTTGACTTGTCTAAGCACTCACTCTTCTTCCCCAACACGCCTAGACTCCATTGAAGGCGCCCAAACGTGACTCCAAGCTTCCTGATTTCAGTCCGAGCTCGATCAGTCCATTGAAATTTAATTCTGAAGGCAGATTAGCGATCACGGCAGTGAGAGCTCCGTTATATCGTAAGTATTTCTACGATCAGATACATTCTATTTTTTGGATGTTGTTAGAATCGATTGAGTTTTGAGTATGTTGTTCTTGGCAGAGTTCTGATCGTTTATTCTCAGTCGGTTTTGAATTAGAGCGTCGTTCGAAATTGTTATTATTTTTGGAAGTTTATTCGAAAATTTGGAGTTTGAGATTTGATGGGTTTACAGTATTTTTGTTGTATTAACATCGTTGTGAGTTAGTATCGTTGTTATACTGCTGTCTGCGTTTCCGATTTGTTCAGTTTATAATTGTTATGCCGCCGGTTTGAGTTTTAGAGATTTTGAACCGTTTTGTGTTGTTGAACTTTGGCTTGTGAGTTGATCGTCGTTGTTAATCTTCTTTGCCTCCGTACAGATTCGTTTGGAGTTTGTCGAGACCTGTGTTAGCAGCATTGGATGTCGAAGAGTTGGACGAAGAACGGTAAAGAGATTACATTGAGTCGTTGTTGTTGTTAGGTTGTATAGTTTCTGATATAACCTTTTATTGTAACTTATCCAGAGTTGGAGCTATTGCATTGAAAGGTAAAAGCAGTCATCGTTAGCGGGATAGCATACTCGGGACAGTTGGTTCTCGAGTTTCCCTTAAAATCACATATTTGCATCAATACTTGTTCTAGCATGTGGAACTTGTATTTTGTTGTTGATTGAGTTCTTGTTATGTGGCTTATGTTTAATGTTCCTTATGCATTCATCTTGAGCCAAACTTTTGGGGCTAATTGCATCAACACCCCCTGTGAAAAGTCTAAAAGACATAAAACCCCCTGTGTAAAATTAATAGCATGTTAGACCCTATGTATTAAAAAAATTAGCATAAAACCCCTATGAGAAGGTATAAATATGCCCGAGTTTGTATAACATAGGGGTGAAATATGCTACATTTTAAAAAACTGAGGGATGCATTAGCCTATTAATATTTTTAAGGGGTTTTATGCCTTTTAGACTTTTCACAGGGGGTGTGAATGCAATTAGCCCCAAACTTTTGATTTCAGCAGGCAGAACAGCCCTTTTTAATTAGACATTTTGGGGGCTATGTTGTGAGTGGTCTGGGTTGTAGATGTTCACCTAGTGTCAGCATACTCCTCATAGTCGCACCAAAGTCTAGAGGTATGAGATACGTGGAACCACCTCGATCGGGAGAGTCGGTGAGTTTTTACGTGATCTCATCCTCGGGATCCCAAAAGCAGCGCAGCAATCCCTTATTTATCAGAATTGATATCCCGATTTTAAAAACATGCAAATTATTAGCTTTGATTTGATTATGTTGTCTTGAAAGCATGTTGTTGATACATTACTTGTATTGCTTGTTATGTTGTTTTACTTGGAATATCTTTCTCACCGGAGTTATTCGGTTGTTGCTTTGTTTTGTATGTGTACTTGGCAACAGGGGGCAGGATCAAGTCAGCGAAGACCTGGTTAGCAACAAGAGGGAGAGTTAGTAGTGGAACTTCGGTTTAGAAATGAAATTGCATGCCAATCTTTGAGAGCTTTTTAGACTCGAATTGTTGTTGAATCTTGTTGTATTGAATAAGTCGACTTTGGTTATCGAATATTGATGTTTGCATGTTGTAATATCTAATTTGAATTGTTGTTGAAAGTTGAAAAAACCTATTCTGTTTTCTGATGTTTTTCTGGGTTCAGGGTGCGCTCGATCGCACGAGCGCAGCCCCTTTTATTCTTGGACAGAAGAAAGCGCAGGAGGGCGCGCTCGATCACACGAGTTCATGTGATCGAGCGCGGCACCTCCAATTTCCCGGCAGTGTGTTTTGTTGGATGGCGCGCTCGATCGCACGAGTTCATGCGATCGAGCGCTGCAACTTTGAAAAAAAAAATTATGTCTTATCTTTTGGATCTTGATTGATTATCGATAGGATTAACTCTTGATTAGACGATTAGAATCGAGGTCTCACAGTAGATATATCGAAATTCATTGTTGATGTAGTCCCAACTATCTGTTTCTTCTCAGGAGGGCTCTGACCTTCAGCCCGAGTGAGGGCACGCTTTAGAGTATGTCCTCGTTGCTGCTCGTGGGAGAGTGAGTCTCTCTGTTTTGGCCCATTCTGGCTCTCCTCGTCCACAGGCGTGGACTTTTCTTTTGTGGTTCTTGCATGATCACATTGGTATCATTAGTCCCAGCGGGATGGAGCTTCCTCCTTATCTTTAGTAACAAGGTTCTCTTTTTTATTTGTATAAAGTAGGCCCCACATCCCTATGGTACAGGATGGGGGTAGGGATGACAATTTCCTCCGAACCCGATGGGGAACCCGATATCCGACCCGAACAGAGGAGGGTATGAAGGCATTTTTTGAACCCGATTAAATTAATAGATAAATGGGTATGGGGATCTCGTAAATGGGGATGGAGGAGGATGTAGTGGTATCCTACCCATATCCGATTATATATATATATATATATACATATTAATTTATATTAAATAAATGCTAATTTAATTTTTTTTTTGTTGAATTATGTTAGTTGGATGAAATAATGAAAATTATTAATATAAAACTAATGCTATTTTTTAGAAGTTTTATTTTTTATATAAGTCTTTGGTTGTAAATTTTCTTCGATGTTTCATTTTTTTAATATCTTAAAAATTTTGATATAAAAATCTAGTAAATAAGTATAGTTTTATCAAATAATTAAAATTTTAAAAAATTATTTTTATGGAGTATATACAATAAATGGGTATATGGATAAGGTATGGATATCCGATCATCCGACGGGTATGAGGATGAAGATGGAATTAAATATCCGATAGGTATGGATATGGGGATGAATTTAATAAATGGGGATGGGGATGAAGGCACGATATCCTACCCATACCCGACCCATTGTCATTCCTAGGTGGGGGTTGTCTTAGGCCCACGGAGAGGGAGAGTTCCTTATGTTGGGTGAACCCCTTGCAATTATGGATCCCACGTGATGTTCTTCGCGCACTCTGCTACTTTATTTCCCCGTGTGTTATAATTGCACTGGCGAGTTGCGTAGTTTATTACTACCAGAGAGCATCCATGCCCCATAGGCTAAATTTCTCTTATCTGTATCTTTCTCCGCAAAAAATCCAATCCTTCCACATGAATAACAAAAGTCCGTTAAGCATTCGTATGTTCGCCTATACCAACGCCAACACATTGTTTTAAAGGTTCTTTGAGGGAGATTTTTACCTGAATTCTTGCAAACCTGCCCATAAAGTTTCCACCCACTCCTCAATCTGGCCTATGCGTGTTCTGCTGTGATTCAGGATTTGTTTATTCATTGAACCCATAGTGTAACACTATCTCCAACCACGGTCCGTCATATAGAACCCATCTGCGATCCGTTGATGATTTAAAGTCCACCAAAAATATGTTCCTCAGTATCTACCTTGTGTATTGTTTGCATTTGCTGACGAAAAGTATCTCGATCAAAAACTTTCGGTCTGTGTCGGCATGGGACAGCTTCATCTGTTCTACAAGTCGTCCAAGATCAATAGTATCCATGATCCTGTGGTAAACCAACACCCAGATCTGTTTGCTAGAAATCAGGCGATGTGCCTTGCAAAGGGCAAGAAGACAGCTCAAAGTAGGTTTTAGAGAAACCCAAGGAGACAGATATTATAATAGATGATATATCAAATCTTTGTGTTAACCAATCATGATCATTCTTCATTCCAAGGATGAGTAAAGTGATTAGGTTGTGTTATGTATGAGAAAATATTTGGCAATTAGAATGAATACATTATACGATGATGATGATGCACTTTTTTATGTAAATGAAACCTTTTCAGCGTCAACGAAGTCTCATGTTCGAGACCCAATCGACCCAAAAATATATATACAACTCCAGTGAGATCACAAAATTCATCAACCAACTTAAGAATATGGAGTATCAAGTGTTAATAGTTGCTCTCTTTAGTTGGCTTGGCAGAAGCAGGACTTCTCCCAAATTGGAGAACAATAGGTTTGCCTTTTAGTGGATATCCATTTGCTGCATTCTGCAACAGATCATGTACAATAAATTCAACCTCCAATCTACATATTATTCAATAACTGAAGGAAAACAATACATAATCCCACTCATCCAAAAGTTCTATAACATATACCCAATCAAAAATGAAAGCAAAGAAAATAATAAATTCCAGTGCCAAAAAACATACCAGCGCATTGTGAGCAAGTTCAACCGTCGGGAATGTAACAAATGCTTGGCCCCTCATTCTGCCTTCCTAAAACCAGAGGTGGTGTAACACTTTAGTTGCAAACATGTAAATATATAACAGATGGCAGGAAACTATCTTGCATTTTACTAGGCTGGAGACTCTGCAAGAGTTTTGCATCACAAACCTTTCCATTTTACAACCTCCAATACACCACTAATAATTTCTCCATTAATGCCGCATTTGGCCAGATATTTCATGCATAATGTAAAATTATGGAACTTCTCCTATCTCATGTCATTTAGTTTTAAAACGCAGAATGGATGCTTAAACTTCTAAGGCAACAGCTAATGGAACTGCTTCCAACACTGTTCTTTTCATTGATTGAATACTGAATATGCCACTTTTCTACAAAAAAACAAATAAGCATTATATCTGACACACATAACCAGAACCTTAGACATGTACATTTGCCGGGTAGGCTCTACAATTATAGAGTTTTTCTCCTTTGCGGGAGAGTGGAAGAAACTTACAAAAATAAACCTATGCTTAAAATACTAAAATAGCTAGATATTTTTTGGTTGCCAGTCTAGAGAGGGAAACATATATCACCTGCATCAATTTAATAAGTAGATTAGACTTGGCTTCGTCAATGCTTCCAAAAAACGATCCTGTATAAAGATAAGAACAGTGAAGATTCCTTCGAGGGCAAAAATCAAACAGCAAAATACAAGATCTCCAAGTGTTTTTTCTTTCATTATATTTAATACAATAACTATGTGTAATGGAAAGAAAATAAATTTAATGAAAGACAAATAAGCTAGGTAAAAAACAGTTCAAAACTCACCAAATATAAAGTAGAAGTCATCAACAACTACATCTTTAGCCAAGTTCTTCACATATAAAACAGGAGCAGGATCCCCAGTAGTATAATTCTGTAAGAGAAAATAAAAACAGCAAAAGGTAAATGTCCACCAATATCGATGAAGTTTTCAAAGAATAATCTCGGGAGATAATAACTATCATATCAGATGGAAGATTTTTGCACACGTCTAACCAAAAGTACTGTCTTCCTATAAATGTCATTTCTAGGAAATTTTCACGCCCCAACAGACTCTGTCCTAATTCTTTGATTTAAGCAAACCAACTCCCATCAAATGTGCCACTAAGGAATGCACTAAAATGGAGGAAAAGTGGATGCCTTGATATCCAGGAAAGTGCTACACGGAGCCAAATAGTAGTAAATGTGGACACCTTTTCCTTATTTTTTTCAATACTGAAGAAAATAGATATAACTCATCAAAAATATTTCAAAACCATCGTGAAGAGTTTTTCCCTTGGCGAAATTATCTTTTCTACAGCATTGAAGTATAATTCATGTGCAATTGCATAACTATCAATCTTCTAATTTTTACTAGTCCCATCACCCATGCAAGGACTTGCAGACAATTTGATGTCTAAAATACTAGATAAAGTCTCTAAAGTGCATCTGTTAATCTGTCAAACACTCATCTTTTATGAAAACCATTAAAACAAGCAACTCTACAAGGCCATCTTTAGGTTCTTCCTAACCGTGGAGTAACAATTCAACTTCATAGCTGTTTCTTGAGTCCCGACCGTCAGCTTCAATCCCACATACTACTGAATATAGGAGTTAGATGGATCATGATTTTCCTGTCTATTCTTATTTACAAGTTAAAAATTCTTAATATGTCAATTTTGTTTTTACAACAACAAATTACATTCTGGAATCAGGTTTCTAAAATGCTGAGGAGAAGACTAATCTAAAACTTAATCCTGCAATCTTTTCAAACGAAGATATTGGAAAGCAAGGAGGGCAGGGATTGTTTTCATCCAGTGACCTTTGGCGCTCACTGATTGATAATAGTTCAAACTCGATCCTAATTCATGAACAATACTTCATTCCTAGCAGTACATTTATAACTAGGAGAGTTTGCCTAATCTTTAGTTAAATAACTGATGTTAAAACAAATAATATGAATAATACCATTAGTAAGTATTATAGTATTTAAGAACTGACATTGTGGGATAGTCGGTAAATATATTTCTATATCATTGTAATTATTTCATGCACTACCAGAACATAAATTTTATGAGCTGAACCAGTTTTCATTGACTAAGGACCATGGAGGGTGCATAAATTCATAAAAGCAGACATAAAACAGTTAAATTTATCATCCAAAGTAACAAAATCCTAGTTGGGACTTGGTTGTGTTGATTCCAGACAGATAATTATTAATAGGAAAAAGAACAAAAATTATAATGAATTGATCAACGGGTAGAAGAACAAATTTGATACCTTAAACCTAGGAAGTGATAAAATTTCCTCCGGAGGTAATTTTCCACTATTTAGTTCCTCTAGTGTAGCATAATGTTGCCGATCAGAATTCCCTTGGATCGTTTCTTGCAATTCCGTCACGGTATCATCATCTTTCTTATCAGGTTGAATCTGCTTTGGTGCTATTCTTATCTACAAACATACAAGTGCTTAAATTACAAATTTTCTATAGAAGAAAATCAAGTTACAATAGAATGTAGATGTCAAATGGTGAAACCTGCAGTAGAGGGTTCTTTCTTTTTAATATTGGCTTCTCTTTTGGCAATAAGGCTGCTGGTTTCAATCCAACAGTTTCGTGAGCCACGTCCTTATTGACAGCGGGGCCCACGATAGGTTGTCTCTTGATACGCTTTCGCTTAGGCATTCTCTCTCCCTGCACTTCCTAAACCATAACAAACACACAATTGACACCCACCAATAATGAATTTTCTATTATATGTAAAGCAATAAAGATTTTTAAAACTAGACCAAGAAACAAATGGAACAGCGATACTTCTGCATCAAACACAGAAAAACAGCTCTACCAGTATGCGTTCTCATGATGACTGATTGCAGATTTTGAAACATCAACCAAAATTCAAATGTGCTAAATGGCCTAAATCTAAAATGATTGTAGTTATGTGTTCTCTTCAAGAGCATAAAGCATCTCTTTTCCAGTAAAAAATGCATGAAGTTCTAAAAGGCTTAAGTTAACAACAAAATAAGGTATCATGAACACTCAGGTTTGAATATCACTTTTCATAATCCTTGAACAAAACAGACAGAAAACATGAAAAATGTCCTTACCTTAAGCTTTCCAAACGTGTTTTTTCAGTAAATGGTACTCCAATGAATCTCTTCTCGATGGCACAAAACTCAAATAAATTGGAAAGTGCATAAAAAGAACAGAGACAAGAGTAGATCACCTCATCCGATGACTCCATTTCTGACTCGCTGCCTGATAAATCTTCAATGTTAGTTTCTGAGGATAACGGGGGAGGAGGTGGTGGTGGTGGTGATGAAGGAGGCGGCGGAACAGGCACGGACCCTGGTAGAGGAGGAGTAGGCAGTGCCTTTCGGAAGGGAGCCGGAATATTCATTTTGTTCATTAAATGCAAAACCTGTATTGATGAATAAAAAAAGGATAAATAGAAGGAGAAAATGCAAGTGGGATATGAATTAAAAGGCGTAAAACTACATGTGACCTGTGTATAAAATCGGGGAACAGCAATAAGAGCATTGACTATGTTGGTCAGAATATGGCCATCAGGTGGTGGATATGCATATCTAACGAAACCCAGAGAAGCTATGGTTAGAAGATATACTGAGTGACACAAAAACTAGCATCAATAATCACATACTCAAAGTGGGGAGGAAATGAATAGTCGACACCAAGTTTTTCAGCAATGGGTTCACTCGGCCGCCTAAACCCATCAGAGAAATCTTTGGAAAGAGTAGAGGTTTTAACAGCAGAGGGGAGGTCTTGAATCTTGGTATTTTCAGCCACCGTGTTGCGAGCTCTCTCCACTGACAAAGCCTTGCCAAGAAACTGTAACCCATGAAGGTGTTTCTGAGCTTGAGCTGCCAAAGTTTCGTTCTTGAAATCAAGAAAAGCACAATTTTTCACCCTGCAAAAACAAAATCTTGTTCTTCTGAAAAAACAAAACTATCAACACGCAAATGATTGATGGATGAATAAGGAACCTTGCGGGGCGGACGGAAGAAGCGCCATAGTGGGAGAAGAGTCTTGAAAGAATGTCAGCAGGAATTGCCTCTGGAAGATGGCTTACAAACAGGCAAGCCGCTCTTTCTTCTTCCCCCATCACCTCAGCCATAGGGAAATTTAGGGAGATGGGAGTGGATTGTAAGGTATTTTAGTTTTTAAAAAAAAATACATAAGTCGATTTACTTGTGTTTTAAGGATAAATATATTGATTTTGGGTCTCTCTTATCGATTTTAGGTTTACCCTGGTGATTTTGAGTTTATCTACCCTGATGATTTTGGGTCTATCCCATTGTTTTGGGTCTTTCTTGTTGATTTTGGGTTTTTTGGTCAAGTAGACTCAATCCATTTTGGGTCTACCTTGTTGATTTTGGGTCTATCTCGATGATTTTTGGTATACCATGTTGATTTTGGGTCGACTTTGTTGACTTTAAAACATGAATCCAATAATTTCACTCGTGCATGTTTTAACATATAAATCCATTAATTTCATGAGTATGTCTATAATCGTACATGTTTTCACATATAAATCTATTAATTTCACGATTATGTTCTATAATCGTACATTTTTAACATATGAATCCACTAATTTGACAAATATGTTCTATAATCGTATATGTTTTAACATATGAATCCGCTAATATCACAAGTATGTTGACCTATAATCGTACATGTTTTAACATATGAATCAATTAATTTCACAAGTATGTTCTATAAAGACTAGTAAAAAAATGCACACGCTATGCGTGTGTAAAATAAAAGTTATTTTTAAACATGGAATAAGTGGGAGATTTAGTGGGATAGTTGAGAGGTTATGGATTGGGTGATCATGACTCACGTAATTGCAAAGTTGTGAGAGTAAGGATTGATGTATAAGAATTATTAAGATAGAAATGTGAAGAAAGGGTAAAATGAGAAAAAAAGTCGATGTCCTCAAACCAACAGTTATTCTAACCTACTCAACTATTATAAGATAGTAAAGATACATGTTTTAACATATGAATCAACTAATTTCACGATTATGTTCTATAATCGTACATGTTTTAACATATGTGTAAGGACCCGATGCTAATTACTCTATTATTTGGTTAGATTTGATAATAATAATTTTAAAGTGGTGAATTAAAATAATTAAGCCAGATAATTAAATTGTGTGTTAAAAATATGTATTAGAAAATATCGGTGTATAGACGGTATTAAAATACATATTTAATTTTTATGGCACACAAGAGTTGGAATTAAATTAACCGGGTCAAGTTTGGACTCAATTAAATATAGAACACACACAAAAGCATACAATATATTATTACATGCATTTCTCTCTCCTCCCAATCTTTATCGTGCGCTCTGCTCTTCTTTTCCTTTCATTTTTTTTCAATTTTCGTTGCCTTTGACCGGCGATATCTCCTCCGTCGTTGCTCCAAAAATTATTCCAAGCATAGTTCCAGAATCCTCGCGACGAGAGCTTTCTTTTAGTACCAATTTTGTAAGCTTTTATTAAACTTTTCGAAAACCCATCTCCGAACAGCCGCCTCCTTCGCCGCCCCTAGCCGCCGTCCGACCGCCGCCTGAGCTAGGAGGAAGGTTGTGTGAGTTGTTTGGACCTTCAATTCGGAACTTTGAGGTATATTTCGAATTAGGGTTTGAATTTGGGAATTTTTGGTTGAATTCGAATCCAAATAATTGATATATTATTATTTGTTGGTTGTAGGTGCTATATTTGAGCCGATTGGAGGTATAGATCGAATTCCTTATTTTTATGAAATTATTTTTGAAAATTCAGTATGTGTATATTAGGGATTTTCGAATTATGGTGTTGAATTATTGAATGTTTGGGTCTTGGAATACCTTAGAATTAATATATAATAGTTCTGGTATTTTTGGGAATTTATCGGAATTTTTCAGAATATTAATTTGGGTATTTTCGACCCTAGAATCGAATATTTGAATTGTTTGGAAATTAAAGTATATGTTAGACTTGATGGAATGGTAATTGACTCAGGTTTGGAGTAATTAGGATTGCACCAAGTTTGTAAGAATTACTCTGGTAATTATTTGGCAATTAAGATACGAATTGATCGCTATCTTACAGCCTTTATGAGGATATGTAAAATTTCTAATTGCTATTAGATGTATTGGCTTGTTTATATGTTTTTATATGATGATTGTGATGAATGATGCATTGCATTCATATTGAGCCATTGTCCTCTTATTTCTGATATTGTTATCCACTCTTTGATGAGTTGTTTAGAAATCAGAGCTAGCGTAAGGGCCGCGCAGTTCTGCAGACTGTCCCCCTTGACGCGTACTGATGTAGGGCCGCGCAGTGTTTGAACTGTCCCCCTAGCACAGGTGGCCACATATTAGCTATTACTCTTTGGATCCAGATTTGATACCTGATGTTCGTTGGTACCATTCACGTGCATTGCATTAGTTGTTTTACATATCATTTATTTTGCTATAATTTATTTGATCTTCGTACTGTGGTTTGACCCCTGTCCCTCGGGACTGCTGTGGTTTTGTTGTTATTACCATGGCAGGTAATATAGGCGGTTCTGTTGCCTCTGGTGGTGCATCTGCCAGTGGATCCCAGAGAGGGTATTGAGTCGTTGTGAGTTCCCAGTTATTATATATTATTATTGGAGTTTTTATTAGCCGGGAAGATGCCCCTTGTATCTGTATTGATATTTTTACGACGTTGGAATTTGCTTGTTGATGTGTTTAGTCCTGGCCAATGCGGCTGTAGGTTATGTGTTGTCGAATTGGACACTATTTTCGAGTATTGTATTGATGTCTGAGTTTTTGATTTCCCTGATATGTCCGATTTACGGGGAGGTCATGCCGAATTTTTGGTAGGCCCAAAAGCAAAATTTTAACTCATTTTCGCTGTTTACATTAATTAATCCTGATTGTATGATCATTAAATACTAATCAGAAACGGGCCCTCACATTTGGTATCAGAGCATAAACTGGGATATGCTCGAAATAGAGTCTGGTACACTTGAGTCTAGGCACGAATGAGGATGATTGCGTATTTGTTTGACTACTTTCTCTTACCTTTTATTTGTTATTTGAATGATTTGATTTAGAGCTAGTAGTTAACTGGGCTTTGACTTTTAGTTAAGCTGCTTTGCCTAAAATTACGTTATCATCTTGTGCTATCTTTTTGCCTTAAGATTTGACCTTGGATTTCTTTAGATGGCCCCTAGACTTCGAGGTGGAAAAGGAAAGAATGTTGTCCAAGAATCTGGCGGTCAGAATAAGGTTGGTCTTGATGGAGTTTTGCGTGGGAAACGTGGTCGTCCTACGAGAAATGCAATAAACGATTTTGATACTGAAGTGGACCAGTTGGGCAATCAAGTGGATGAAATGGAGTTGGTGGTTGCTAGGTTTCAAAGATTGAATCCACCCACATTCAGTGGAGATGAAGGCAGTGAAAAAGCTGAATCTTGGTTGAGAGCCATGGACAACCTGTTCGGGTTGGTGCACTATAATTCTGAACGAAGGGTAACAATGGTGGTTCTACAACTGAAAGATACTGCTTAACGTTGGTGGGAGGCTATGAGAACAGCTCTGGTTGAGGCTGGTAAACCTGTTACTTGTGATGTTTTCTGCTCCAAGTTCCGACAAGAATATGCTCCACCTTCTTTTGTGGCAGAGAAAACATCTGAGTTCTTCAATCTGGTTCAAGGTGATTTGAGTGCTGCAGAGTATGCCAGAAAGTTGTCTTCATTGTTTACTTATGTGCCACACATTGCTTCTAAAGATGGAGATAAACTTGAAAAGTTTATGGAAGGACTAAATCAGAATCTTTACTCCTTGGTCTTGGCCAGCAACCCAGTTGATTATGCTGATGCGGTTGACAAAGGCATCAGACAGGAAACAGGGTTAAGAAGGGGTCGACCGCAGTATACGATGCAAGCACCCTCTGGCAGTGCACCATTTTCAGCAAACACCTCTTTTGCACCCCAGCAATCATTTCAGCAAACCAGGCCACAAAGATTTAAGCCTAAGGGAAAGCAATTCAAGAAAAAGTCATTTAGCACTTCCTCTAGTTCTGGTAGTTCTCGTGGTGGGGGATCTTCATGGGTTCCTAGAGAGTCTTGCAATAGGTGTGGAGGATGGCATTCATCCGATCAGTGCGTAGCAGTGTTTTAAAAGGCGTAGCGTTAGCCTGTAGCGTTTTTGTCCTGTGATAGTGTAGCGTAAATAGCGCAGCGCTTTGCGTAAGCTATTCGTGCACACCAATTATTTTATTAAAAAAATAAAAAATATACTTATATAAGTAAATAAGTGAGATAATTAAATAAGAAACCATAATAATTTAAAAAGTCTTACAACTAAATCAACATAATCTATCCAACTCTACGTTACTATCTTCATCAAGACTATCTATGGTTGGAAATTTTCTTCTATCAAAGTTTGTTGAAGCCACTACAGTCTACACAATGAATTTCAGGATCAATATAGTTCTCTTCCTCATCAATACAACTCAATCCTGCTTATTTTTGTGGACAAAAAATCCTTCCTTACCTTTGACCCTCTTACTGCTCTGCCTTGAAATCATCTAGGGTTCATCTTCACCTCTGAAATCAGCTTTAGAAAGTTTTGATTCTGAATTGACTCTAAGTTTTCTTTGCGTGAGGAATTCTGAATTGGCTCTAGGGCTTGGAATCGATTTGTACGTATAAGTTGTAGGTCAATTAAAGAATTCATGGGCTTTTTTCTTTTGGCCCAAAAAGCATGCGCTATTCACAGAAAAGCGTAATAGCGCACGCTATTTGGGCCAAGGCGTGATTCTCTGTCAAATAGCGTGCGCTATTTGTGTAAACTGCTATGGATTGAGCGCTATGTAGCGCTGGGCATAAAAATTGCGCTATAGCGCGCTTTTTAAAACACTGGTGCGTAGGAGTTCAGGGAGTTTGTCGTACTTGTGGCCAACCAGGACATTATGCAAAGGTTTGTCCTAGTGGGGGAGGACAGCAGCATTAGTCTTCTCAGTTTAGCCAGTTTCCTAGAGCTCCAGCTCCTCGACCTTTCACTCCTCAGTTTGCGCCGCAACCCAGTTTCTCCCAACCGAGAGGTCCTTCTCAGCAGCAGTTCCCAGGGCCTCAGCAGGCTAGAGTTCATGCATTGACTCACGACCAGGTTCAGGATGCACCTAGAGGGGTTATAGCAGGTATATGTTTTATCTTTGATCATCCTACTCGTATATTGATAGACACATGAGCATCTCATTCATTTCTATCTGCTGCATTTATTGTTGAGCATAAGATTGCTACTACCTTGTTGATTGATCCAGTGTCTGTGTCTACCCCTGCCGGTGTGTATTTGAGATCGCGTGAGATAGTGGTAAACTGTGTAATCCGTTTCGATGAAAGCATTATGATAACCAACATGATTAAGTTGTCTATGCCTGATTTTGACTGTATTATCGAAATGGATACTTTGACCAACTATCGAGCTACCGTTGACTGTTTTCATGGAGTAGTGAGATTCTGACCGTATGTTGGTGGTAAATGGAATTTTTATGGTGATGATTCTCGATCCCATATTCCTTTAGTGTCAGCCATACAGATGTTTGGGTTATTGTTTACTGGGAATGAAGGGTATTTGATCTATGCATTAGATGCTACTCAAGACAAGGGATTGAAGGTTTCAGATATTCCAGTGGTTGAGGAATTTCCTGACGTATTTCCCGAAGAGATTCCAGGCTTTCCGCCTCAAAGGGAAATAGATTTTAGCATTGATTTGATGCCAGGAGCAAATCCAGTTTCCAAAGCACCTTATCGATTAGCTCCAGCAGAATTGAAAGAATTAAAAGAACAGTTGCAGGATCTCCTGGAGAAAGGTAACATCAGGCCAAGTATGTCGCCTTGAGGAGCTCCTATACTGTTTGTCAAAAAGAAAGATGGATCGATGAGGATGTGTATTGATTACCGTCAGTTAAATCAGATCACAGTGAAGAGGAAATACCCATTACCATGTTGGAACACGGTCGTTCTCCGGATTGAAAAAGAAAGTGATACCCGGTGCAGCGGAAGTTTTAAAATTTTATATGGAACGATTCCATATGGGTATCAAATTCCTACGATTAAAATTGATAATATAAAATTTAAACAATATAAATTTTACCTTAAAATCTCGAAACGAGATTATGGACACCAACAGATTAAACTGCTCTTGTTTTATATCCCAGGAACTGATGAACGAACAATTCTTCAATCAGGTCCACGAACAGAAGTTTAATCCCTCTGATAGACTGCACTAGAAAGTCTATCAGAAGTATCTACGAAGAGATAGAACAGATATGATCTGCTAATTCAGACTGCAAATTCGAAATTCGCAGACTGAAAATTCTCTAAGACAGAGAGAGGGGGCGGCCGAAATTCCTAGACTTGAGGCTAGGATTTTTGAAAATCTGAGTGTAAGTTGTGTCTAATTTCTGTACTGCAATAACTTATTTATTATGTGGGCTGCTAACAGCTTAGGGCCCATTAGTCCTAAGTTCAAGCCTGACAAGCAAAGCCCGCATGTTCAGAAATTAATATAAAATTCATCGTGACTCAGATTGATAAACCAATTTCACTAATATGCACAGAAACCATTTCTGCATCTTTTAAAGTCAAGATAAATTTTCTGAATCCGAATTCAGTGGTTTCCAAAAATGTCCATCACTATGTCATTTTAGGAAATCTTACTCCATCTACTCTTAAATAAGAAGTCCCACTTCTTTATTCACTAAATTTAACTTTTTAAATTTAATTATCTCAACGGGGATTAAAAATCCATTACTTGTGTGACCCTCAATGGTTCAGGGATACAGCTAGCCGTGGGCTCACAGCTCCTTGTGACTCGGAACAACAATTTCCGACTTGCCCATCGAATCATGGTAAGAGCGCCTAGCAACATCGCCCCATGATTCCCTAGGTATCACTGATAGTGCCTGCAAGAACCAATAGATTTTGGTTAGCGTACAGTACGGTCCCTTCATCCATATATCCCGATCGAATCAACAACCATTGGTAAATCGAGAGTCGTTCGAGATTCGATAACTATGCAATGCATCTTGAAGATCAAATAGTGACATCGCATGTGCTACTAAGAAACCATTTCTTAAAACACATCATGTACTCTGGCCAGAGATTCGTCACACTAATATCTCCTCAGATTGCATAGGATATCCACACTCGCAAGTATGTGGTGAATCCTTGACAGCAAAGCATCGACTCCTATATGTGTCGTAACTGTACCCAATTCCGACACCTGATGACCTCAATAGAGTCGGTAAACGAGTCAAAGTACAGTACTAGCATATAGAGTCTCAATGATGTTTCAAGTAGTAAGGACTAATGGTGTACAACCAAAACCGCGGACTTTATCCACTCGATAAGTGATAACCACTTGGAAAGCCCGGATAGGGTAGTTCGATCATTCATCGTATGAATATCCATTTGCATGCTTTGAACATCTCTATGTTCCATACCAATGAAACGTGGTACTCGGCATCGCAAATGCTAGTCTCAATCTCGAGCGATCCTTATCCTTATTTACGGACGGCTCAATCGACTAGGAACTGTTTAGAATATACAGTGACTATAAGATGTGTTTTATGATAGCCATCCCCATGTGCCACCACATCTTACATACATTATAGTATATTCAAGGTCTTCATCTAAACATCTTATAGTATGTCACAACATAATAATATGATAAAAGATAAAGTAAATGCCATTATAAAAGTGTAAATTATATTAAACAAAAGATTGTTTATACATAGAGTCATAAAAGCCCTTAGCCACAAGTTGGCTCACCGGACACCCACTCTTTCAATCTCCCACTTGCCCTAAAGCCAACTAGTCATACTACGTAGTCCCATTGCTTTGCGATGTTTGTCAAATAATGGTCCTGGAAAGGGCTTAGTAAGTGGATCAGCGATATTGTCTGCAGAGGCCACTCTCTCGACAGTGATGTCTCCTCTTTCCACGATCTCCCGGATGATGTGGTATTTCCTCAGTACGTGTTTGGATCTTTGATGAGACCTTGGTTCCTTTGTCTGAGCAACGGCACCCGTGTTGTCACAGTACACCGGGACTGGACCAACAGCTTCAGGAATAACGCCCAACTCTTGGACGAAATTCCTCATCCAAACGGCCTCTTTAGCAGCAGCTGATGCCGCAATGTATTCTGCCTCAGTGGTGGAATCCGCTGTGGTGTCCTGCTTGGAACTCTTTCAAGAGACAGCACCGCCATTGAGCATGAACACAAATCCAGAGGTTGACTTCGAGTCATCCACGTCACTTTGGAAGCTAGAGTCGGTATAGCCTTCCAATTTCAGTTCTCTTCCTCCATAAACCATGAATACATTCTTAGTTCTTCTCAAGTACTTAAGAATATCCTTCACGACTTTCCAATGCATTTGACCGGGATTGGCTTGATATCTGCTCGTGACACTCAGAGCAAATGCCACATCCGGTCTGGTGGATATCATCCCATACATGATACTCCCTATGGCTGACGCATATGGTATATGTGTCATTTTCTCTATCTTTTCGTCAGTCTTGGGACACATAGACTTGGATAGAGAAACTCCATGACACATAGGTAGATTTCCTCTCTTGGACTCATCCATTGAAAACCTTTTCAATATAGTGTCGATGTAGGTTGCTTGAGTGAGTCCTATCATTCTCTTAGATCTATCTCTATAGATCTGTATCCCTAGAATATAGGATGCCTCACCCAAATCCTTCATCGAGAATCTGCCTGATAACCATATCTTTGTTGACTGCAACATCCCTACGTCATTCCCAATGAGTAGGATGTCATCAACGTAAAGTACTAAGAATGTTACCGCATCCTTAACTACTTTCTTGTACACGCATGGTTCCTCCGGGTTCTTGATGAAACCAAAATCCTTTATTGTTTCATCAAATTTCTGGTTCCAACTTCTTGATGCTTGTTTTAGACCATAAATTGATCTCTGAAGCTTGCATACCTTATGCTCGCTTCCCATGGAGGTGAATCCTTCAGGCTGCATCATATAGATTTCTTCCTTAATGTTTTCATTAAGAAATGCAGTCTTCACATCCATTTGTCATATCTCATAGTCATACCATGCTGCTATGGCAATTAGGATTCTTATGGACTTGAACATTGCGACTGGTGAAAAGGTTTCATCATAGTCAACTCCTTGTCTTTGAGTATAACCTTTTGCAACCAATCGTGCCTTATAGGTCAACACCTTGCCATCAGGCCCAAGTTTTCTTTTGTAAATCCATTTACATCCTATTGGAACAATTCCATCAGGAGGATCTACTAAAGACCAAACTTGGTTTGAATGCATCGAGTCTATTTCCGACTGCATTGCTTCAAGCCATAAATTAGAATCCGCATCAGAAATTGCTTCCTTGAAGTTTCTTGGATCACATCCAATATGGGGTTCACTTTGATCCCCTTCAAGAAGAAAACCATATCTAACAGGAGGCCTAGAAGTCCTCTCGGATCTTCTAGCAATAGGCGTGTCTTGTGATGATTCTTGAGGTGTAGGATCGTTAATTTGTATTTCGGGTTCTTCTCGAATTTCTTCGAGTTCCATCATCTTGCCTTTCTTATCCAATAAGAATTCCTTCTCCAAGAAGGTGGCATTCCTTGAAACAAACACCTTTGTTTCAGCAGGATGATAGAAATAATATCCGATTGAATTCTTCGGATACCCCACAAAATAACATAAGATGGATCGACTATCCAACTTATCTCCCACTGTCTGCTTCACGTAAGCAGGACATTCCCAAATCCTCAAGTACGAATACTTAGGAGCTTTGCCATTCCATAACTCGTATGGTGTTTTATCTACTGCTTTAGTGTGAACGTTGTTCAACAACAAAACCGCCGTTTCAAGCGCGTAGCCCCAAAACGATGGTGGGAGCTCAGTGAAGCTCATCATGGATCGAACCATGTCCAACAAGGTTCTATTACGACGCTCCGAAACACCATTCAGCTGTGGTGTCATAGGAGGATTCCACTGAGAGAGAATCCCATTCTCTTTTAGATAATCCAAAAACTCGGCACTTAAGTATTCTCCACCACGATCCGATCGAAGTGCCTTAATACTTTTGCCTAGTTTGTTTTCTACTTCAGCCTTGAATTCTTTGAACTTTTCAAATGCTTCAGACTTATATTTCATTAAATATAAATACCCATACCTTGAATAATCATCAGTAAAGGTAATGAAGTAGGTGTGGCCAAATTGAGTACCAATTCTAAATGGACCACAAACATCTGTATGGATCAAATCCAACAGATTTTGACTACGCTCAGGTTTCCCCTTGAATGGAGATTTAGTCATTTTTCCTTTCAGGCAGGATTCACAAGTAGGTAGAGAGTTAATATCAGACATATCAAACATGCCCTCTCCCACTAGCTTGTTCATCCTCCTTGAGGAAATATGACCTAGCCTAGCATGCCAAAGGTTTACCGGGTTTTGACTATCGATTTTCCTTTTGTTCGTTGTTACCGGTTTATCAACATAATTTATTGGAACGTCTTTTAATTTTAAGTTATATAGATCGTTTTCAAGTTGTCCATTTCCAATCAAACATTCATTCTTGTAAATATTGCAAATCCCATTCACAAAATTGCAAGAAAAACCATCTCTATCAAGCATAGAAACAGAAATAATGTTTTTAATCAAGTCTGGAACAAATAAAACATATCTCAAAAGTAACTTAAAATCGTTCTGTAAAATTAAATAAACGTCTCCCACAGCTTTGGCTTCAACTCTAGAACCATTTCCGAGCCTCAGCTGGGTCTCACCCATTCTAAGCTTGCGACTTCTTGTCATCACCTGCAAATCATTGCAAATGTGAGATCCACATCCGGTATCCAATACCCAAGAAGTAGTATTAAGTGAAACATTTATTTCAATATAAAACATACCCTTCGCAGTTCGCAACTGCTCTAGATATTCCTTGCAGTTACGTTTCCAATGACCGGGTTTCTTGCAGTGATGGAAAACATCCTTGGACTTTTCCATGTTTGAAGCCTTTGTCTTGTTCTTCTTCTCGGGTCCGATTTTCTTGGATGGGGCAGAACGTTTCTTACCCTTTGTACTTGGCCCCTTCTTAGCAGAAGAAGAGGAGCCCACCAAGAGAACCGGTTTATCCTTCTTTAAAGTGGCTTCATAAGTTACAAACATATTGACCATGTCTTCAAGGGAGGCCTCTATCTTGTTCATATTGAAATTCACCACAAAACCGTCAAACGATGAAGGAAGAGAGAGAAGTAATAAGTCCACATTGAGTTCATGCTCCAATACCAATTCAAGCGTTACCAACTTCTGAATGAGCCAAATCACGCGTACCCCATGATCACGGACCGAAGTCCCTTCACGCATGCGACACGTCATTAACTCTTTTACAGTAGCGAACCTTTCAGCTCTCGATTGAGCCCCAAAAATTTCCTTGAGTTGTACGTGAATGTCATTAGCATTCACGGTATCCTCAAATCGCCTCTGGAGTTCATCAGACATCGAAGCTTGCATATAGCATTTGGCCTTGATATCATGGTCCCACCGTTTATCAAGTTTGGCCAACTCTTCCGGACTTATATCAGCTGGTGCTTCCTTCGGAGGAGATTTTTCTAACACATAGAAAATCTTCTCCGAGGTCAAGACAATCTTCAACTTACGGAATCATTCCGTATAGTTTGCGCCAGTCAGTTTATTTTGTTCGAGAATAGAGAATAGTGGATTACGCGAATTCATCTTAATGAAATACTGAAAAGAAACAGACAATAATCAGTGATTGTTTAATTAATTTACTAAGACATAAAATAGGCAAAATTTATTTTATGAATCTCACTCCCACTATTTTAACGATTTCACTACCCTCTAGTAAAAACGAGAAATATTTTCTTTAGTGGGAACATGGAGTCCAATTGACAAACTATAGTCCCGAATAATATCAGCCAACCATAATTTTCAAAAGGTAGAGCCCAATTGCTTCCAAAGAAATCTCCATGTTTTTACCTCATGTCCAATAAGGGCCCAATAATATGACGCCGTTTATTGTGACATGTCAAGATGACCCATCAATATTAAGTTGTGATGGACGGTCGCCATGTGGATCCCCAATAATATGAGCCAATCCCATGGGAGTTCCATCCAACTTACAACATGTGTCGATCCAATGTATAGCTTTCCGACGAACGGGCCCCCCCAATAATATGAGCCGGACCGTATCCGCGGGTAGCATCTCATACATTGATCGTTGATGGAAGGTAGGAACATTTAAACAATATTTAAATTTCCTTTATTTATCTTGATATCAATTTTAAATCATATTTAAAATGAGGGATTTTAATTTTGAAAATTTGTCTCATCATTTAAAATTTGTATGCTTGCGGGATTCATACAATTTAGTCTAAACATGCATACAACGATAATATCATATATTATATTTTAGGATGATCGATTCCATTACTAATCGACCCGTGGTTGCCAATCACGAGTCTAAGTCCAATCCTAGGTGATATGCAAGTATGCAATGCAATCCTATTACATTGTGCTTCCAATTTACATTTATTCAGTCTTTATCATTGCTTGCTGGTCCCACCTCCATCTTCAAAAACTCCCACTATTTCTAGTGAATTTACAATAAATTACTATGACAAATAAAGGGATACATTGTAGGGGTGGGAACGGGCCATAAACCAGGCCCACTTTTATTACAAATGATAAAATCAAATTTGGGTCATAAACCAGGCCCATTAATAAAACCCAACAATCAATAATAAATTCAAATGTAAACAACCTAACATACACCTATAATATTGGTCATGGCAATCGATCATCCTTATCCAATAATATTTAATTCAAAAATTAATTTATTGGATATCATGCAATGACAATAAATATAAATAGATAAAATCATATTTCATACATAAAATCTTATTTTATATATAAAATCATATTTTATCTAGTTTGTCCATAAAATCATATTTTACATATAAAATCCAATTTTATACATAAAATCATATTTTATTATCAATTGTACCAAAATTAATAATTAAAGATTTAATTTATGGGATTAAATTTATAAATTTCCAAAATTCAAAATTTATCCAAAAATTAATTTTTTTAAAAATTTTGGGCTCAAACAATTTTGACCCATTGCCTCGTGGACCAACTGAAACAATTTTCAATCGGACCAAAAACTGGGCCCAAAACCATTTTGGGCTAGAATTCATAATTCACGAAAAAATTTAATTTTTAATAAAAAAAAATTTCTGGGCAGCCCGGGACAATCCCGGGCTGCCCGCCCGTCGCTGGGCTGGACTCGTCCAGCCCAGTCGCTGGGCCGCTCCATGCGGCCCAGCTGCGCGGGCTAGGGCAACGCTTGCCCAAGATCGCGTAGGGCTGCTGCGTGCAGCCCATCTGCGCGTAGCCAAGCTGCGCGCAGGGCTGCACGCGGCGCTGCTCGCTGCCTTCGGGCAGCGGGCAACCTCGAAAATATTTTTTTTTCTTTTCCGTTTTATTTTTCTGAAAAATCGAGGCTTTGTACAATCGATAAAATTTTAATCGTAAAATCCGAGAACAGCCTGGCTTTGATACCACTGTTGGAACACGGTCGTTCTCCGGATTGAAAAAGAAAGTGATACCCGATGCAGCGGAAGTTTTAAAATTTTATATGAAACGATTCCATATGGGTATCAAATTCCTACGATTAAAATTGATAATATAAAATTTAAACAATATAAATTTTACCTTAAAATCTCGAAACGAGATTATGGACACCAACAGATTAAACTGCTCTTGTTGTATATCCCAGGAACTGATGAACGAACAATTATTCAATCAGGTCCACGAACAAAAGTTTAATCCCTCTGATAGACTGCACTAGAAAGTCTATCAGAAATATGATCTGCTAATTCAGACTGCAAATTCGAAATTCGCAGACTGAAAATTCTTTAAGACAGAGAGAGGGGGGCGGCCGAAATTCCTAGACTGGAGGCTAGGGTTTTCGAAAATCTGAGTGTAAGTTGTGTCTAATTTCTGTACTGCAATAACTTATTTATTATGTGGGCTGCTAACAGCTTAGGGCCCATTAGTCCTAAGTTCAAGCCTGACAAGCAAAGCCCGCATGTTCAGAAATTAATATAAAATTCATCGTGACTCAGATTGATAAACCAATTTCACCAATGTGCACAGAAACCATTTCTGCATCTTTTAAAGTCAAGATAAATTTTCTGAATCCGAATTCAGTGGTTTCCAAAAATGTCCATCACTATGTCATTTTAGGAAATCTTACTCCATCTACTCTTAAATAAGAAGTCCCACTTCTTTATTCACTAAATTTAACTCTTTAAATTTAATTATCTCAACGGGGATTAAAAATCCATTACTTGTGTGACCCTCAATGGTTCAGGGATACAGCTAGCCGTGGGCTCACAGCTCCTTGTGACTCGAAACAACAATTTCCGACTTGCCCATCGAATCATGGTAAGAGCGCCTAGCAACATCGCCCCATGATTCCCTAGGTATCACTGATAGTGCCTGCAAGAACCAATAGATTTTGGTTAGCGTACAGTACGGTCCCTTCATCCATATATCCCGATCGAATCAACAACCATTGGTAAATCGAGAGTCGTTCGAGATTCGATAACTATGCAATGCATCTTGAAGATCAAATAGTGACATCGCATGTGCTACTAAGAAACCATTTCTTAAAACACATCATGTACTCTGGCCAGAGATTCGTCACACTAATATCTCCTCAGATTGCATAGGATATCCACACTCGCAAGTATGTGGTGAATCCTTGACAACAAAGCATCGACTCCTATATGTGTCATAACTGTACCCAATCCCGACACCTGATGACCCCAATAGAGTCGGTAAACGAGTCAAAGTACAGTACTAGCATATAGAGTCTCAATGATGTTTCAAGTAGTAAGGACTAATGGTGTACAACCAAAACCGCGGACTTTATCCACTCGATAAGTGATAACCACTTGGAAAGTCCGGATAGGGTAGTTCGATCATTCATCGTTTGAATATCCATTTGCATGCTTTGAACATCTCTATGTTCCATACCAATGAAACGTGGTACTCGGCATCGCAAATGCTAGTCCCAATCTCGAGCGATCCTTATCCTTATTTACGGACGGCTCAATCGACTAGGAACTGTTTAGAATATACAGTGACTATAAGATGTGTTTCAGGATAGCCATCCCCATGTGCCACCACATCTTACATACACTATAGTATATTCAAGGTCTTCATCTAAACATCTTATAGTATGTCACAACATAATAATATGATAAAAGATAAAGTAAATGCCATTATAAAAGTGTAAATTATATTAAACAAAAGATTGTTTATACATAGAGTCATAAAAGCCCTTAGCCACAAGTTGGCTCACCGGGCACCCACTCTTTCATACCACGCATTGACGATCTGTTTGATCAGTTTCAAGGTACGTCTGTGTACTCAAAAATTGATTTTCGTTCTGGTTACCATCAGCTTCGAGTCCGTGAAGAAGATATTCCAAAGACAACATTTCGAACACGATATGGTCACTATGAATTCCTCGTCATGCCATTTGGGTTAACAAATGCTCCAGCGGTTTTTATGGATTTGATGAACCGTATATTTCGAGAATTTATAGACAGATTTGTTATCGTTTTCATTGATGACATTCTGATCTATTCAAAATCGTTGTAGGAACATCGAGATCATTTGAGGTTAGTTCTTCAAACTCTCAGAACTGCACAGTTGTATGCCAAGTTTTCAAAGTGTGAGTTCTGGTTAGACAGAGTTGTATTTTTGGGACTTGTAATATCAGCTCAAGGAGTGTCTGTTGATCCAAGTAAGATTGATGCTGTCCTTAATTGGACAACACCCAAGAATGTTTCTGAGATTCGTAGTTTCTTGGGATTGGCTGGATATTACAGGCGATTTATCGAAGGATTTTCTAAGATAGCGAAGCCTATGACACAACTGACACAGAAATATTGACGTTTTGTTTGGACTAGAGAGTGTGAAACTAGTTTTCAGACTTTGAAAGAAAAGTTAACCACAGCCCCTGTTTTATCTTTACCTTCGGGCTCAGGTGGGTTTGTCGTTTGTACAAATGCTTCTCTAAATGGACTTGGATGTGTTTTGATGCAGCATGAGCGAGTTATTGCGTATGCATCACGTCAATTGAAGCCTCATGAAACTCGATATCCAGTTCATGATTTAGAGTTGGGTGCCATTGTATTTTCATTAAAAATATGACATCATTATCTGTACGGATAACAGTTTGTGATATATTTTGATCACAAAAGTCTTAATTATATTTTCACACAATCTGATCTGAACATGAGACAACGTCGCTGGATGGAATTGCTTAAGGACTTTGATTGTGATATTCAATATCAACTCGGTAAGATGAACAAGTTGCTGATGCTCTTAGCCGGAAAGTTCAAAATGCAATGTTAACATCTCTTACAATCTCTAAAGTCCATGAGCACTTGGGGACTTCAGGTTGGATTTACCAACCTAGTGGTGACTACGTTATAGTTTCATCTATTCAAGTTGAACCACAAATAGTTTCTGACATCAAAATAGCACAAAGGACTGATCCTTATATTCAGAAGTTGAAAGAATTGTCTCAAACAGAACAGTCAGATAAGTTTGATGTCACTTCAGATGGAATTTTGCGTTTTAAAGGAAGACTTGTGGTTCCAAATTTGATAGACTTGAAAGAAGCTATCTTGCGAGAAGAACATTGTAGTCGACACAGTGTTCACCCAAGTAATCGAAAGATGTATCATGCCTTGCGATCCCAGTTTTGGTGGGAAGGTATGAAAAAGGAAATTTCAAACTTTGTAGCAAGATGTTTGACTTGCCAACAAGTTAAAGCTGAGAGGATGAGACCTGGTGGTATGTTACACAGTCTGGAAGTGCCACAGTGGAATTGGGAGAACATTGCTATGGATTTTGTGACACACCTACCTCGATCTGTTCATGGTTGTGATGCTATTTGGGTGATTGTTGATAGATTGTCGAAATCAGCCCATTTTATTCCATATGATCGTACTTGCCCTTATAAGAAAATGGCTAAGTTGTACATTGATAATGTGGTGAGATTGCATGGTGTGCCAGTAACCATAGTATCTGATCGTGATCCAAGATTTACTTCTAAATTTTGGGCTAGTTTGCAATCAGCCTTGGGTTCAAAGTTAGCGATGAGCATTGCCTATCACCCACAGACAGATGGCAAGTCAGAGAGAACCATCCAAACATTGGAAGACATGTTGAGAGCTGTGGTGATGGATTTCAGTGGCAGTTGGCAAGAGTCGTTATCTTTGGTTGAATTCTCTTACAATAACAGTTTCCATACTTCGATTGGAACGGCTCCTTTTGAAGCCTTGTATGGAAGAAAGTGCAGATCTCCAACTTGCTGGGAAGAAGTAGTAGAACGGCGATTGGCTATGCCTGAATTCATTCAGGAGATGAAGGACAAAGTTGTCTTGATCAGTAAAAGAATGAAAGCAGCCCAAGATCGCCAAGCTAGTTATGCAAACAAGAGGCGTAGACCTTTATAATTTCAGGTTGGTGATTATGTTTTCCTGAAAGTTTCATCGTTTCGTGGTACTATGAGATTTGGGCGTAAAAGGAAGCTAGCTCCTCGTTATATTGGTCTGTATGTGATTGTTGAGAAGATTGGTATTTTGGCTTATCATTTGGACTTGCCGCAGAGTTTTTCTGCGATACATGATGTGTTTCATGTGTCGATGTTGCGGAAGTATGAGCCAGATCCATATCATATCTTAAGGGACGAGGAGGTAGAATTGGATAGTTCCCTTAGCTATGCCGAGTACCCAGTGAAGATTCTTGATCGTAGAGAGAAGCAACTCCGGAGCAAGACCATTCCTTTGGTTATGGTTCAGTGGAGTAGACATGAGACAGAAGAAGCTACATGGGAAATCGAGGCAAAGATGCGTCAAGAATGGCCTCACTTGTTTGAGAATGAAGTGAATTATTCCATGTACTCTGATTATCCTGTGTATTATCAGTGGTAGATGTTTAAACCACTTTGTATGTTGTATTATGTGTGTGTTCGATTTTGAGGACGAAATCTTTATTTAGTGGGGGAGAATTGTAAGGACCCGATGCTAATTACCCTATTATTTGGCTAGATTTGATAATAATTATTTTAAAGTGGTGAATTAAAATAATTAAGCCAAATAATTAAATTGTGTGTTAAAAATATGTATTAGAAAATATCGGTGTATAGACGGTATTAAAATACATATTTAATTTCTATGGCACACAGGAGTTGGAATTAAATTAATCGGGTCAAGTTTGGACTCAATTAAATATAGAACACACACAAAAGCATACAATATATTATTACATGCATTTCTCTCTCCTCCCAATGAAACGACCCTAACTCTATAATTATTAAATAAATAAATATGCGGAAATTTTTTTTATATATATACTTACTAAATAAAATATGCACATATATGCCCATACATACATGCACAGAATAAAAAGATTTAAAATAATTAAATAATTAAATAACTTAAATAAAAATTTCATTCTTTAAATAAAATAAATATCTGAGTCAAACATTTAATTAAAAATACTGCATAAATAAAATGATGTAAAATTTGCATGCACTGAAAATATTCAAAACTCACAACCACTGAAAAATAATATAAAATGTGTAACACGCTGACATAATCAAAAACATGCATGTGACTCACACATCTATCACGGTCACGGGGTCACTGCATTTCCGCTCATAGGTCTTCGCCCCGGTAGGAGCTACATCCTCCTCTACGAACTCACCTGCACCATACCAGTGTAGTGAGCCTAGAGGCCCAACATGCTAACATAACAAGGGTTTAAAATAATTTAAAACAATTAAATACAAATACATACATATACATGAATGAGCATGCTTGAAAATATCATAACATAACATAACTTAAATAACATAATACATAAACATTGTTGAGCAATTAATTTTTCTAACATCGCATGGTTGTATCCGTAGTGTAACCTTAAATCATACATTAAATACTGATCAGCGTGGAAACCAACGTACGTGGCGGTGACGAATCACCTCTTAAATTGGCAGTAAACTGCCCTTCAATAGTTCACATATGGGGACGAATCCCCCTTAAATTGTCACACTACTTCAACTTCCAACATAAAATATTTTATTATTGCTCAACCTTAAACATTTAATTATGCATAAAATTATTTCATGAATGCATGTACTTAAATAAAAATGTGTGTCCTTCATATATATTTAATTTAATTTCTTACTAACATATAAATATTAAAATAACTTCAATGCATAAAAATAATTAAATATATAATCAGGACACATGCAAATTTCTCATGGATTGTCCTGGACTGCTGGCCCTAACACTCAAGCCCAATTACTTAAATCTGGCCCAATAACATACTTAAGCCCAATAAAATTGTTCTAAGCCCAATAAAATAATTTAAAGCCCATAAAACATTCTAGGCCCAATAACAACTTAAACTGGCCCAATGGGCCCAAAAGCCCAAAGACTGGCCCAATAAATTTTATGGGCTCAAAAGCCCATAAAATTAATGGACTAACTTAATTAAAATTTTAAAAGCCCAAATAAAATTATTTGGGAGTCCAAATAATTTTATTTCTAATTAATTGGCCCAAAAACCAATTAATTCATTAAATACTTTAAAAATAAAAAGACTCGAGCCCGGCCCACTGAACCCAGACCCGGACCCACTTAACCCGACCCACTACCCTACTGACCCGACCCGGACCACAGACCCGACCAGGACCCAACTGAAAACCCTACTGACCCGACACCCTAGCCTCTTCTCGGCTGCGGCCGTGAGCAGCAGCCACTCCGTGGCTGCTGCCGGCCTGCTCCGGCCGCCCCTGGCCGGAGCGCCGCCGCCCAGACGTAGCCCACGTTTGGGCGGACCTGACCTGCCCCAGCCCCAGCCCCCATGCAGCCTGGACCATCGAACCCGAAGCCCTTTTTCCCGAAACCCTAGACTGCCCTTCCTCGGTCGAACTGCTCTAGTTGCTTCCCTGGGCTCGTTTGGCTTGAGCCATTCGAGTCCAGACACACCTAGGACACCCTAGGGACCCTAGCCAGCAGATAGAACGCACCCATGGCATCAAAACGTGAACATGAATCATGAAAACAAGTAACCTTGGGCATAAACCGAACACTCGAACCATTTTCTGAAAAAAAAATTGAAAGTTTTGATGCATAAACAATCCACACAATATAATATCTGATAGGTACAAAAAAATTGGAAGAAAATCATGCCTTTCACCGAAAATGAAGAGAAAAACGGGCGTGGGACGACTCCGGGACGACGAACGATGAACAACCCTTCGAAACTTACAGAAGTCGAGCTATGGAGTCACCTTGGCTTTGGTTCGAGGAAGAAGATGAAGATGGAGGAGAGGGAGGCGGCTAAGAGCTTTTGGTCGATGGGTTTTGGGGTAGATTAGGTTAGAGTTTTATTTTAATTAAAATAGGTTTTAGGATAATTAAAAGTTTTAAATATAAAAACCTAAAATTTTAAAACTCTAAATAAAAGTTAAAATCTGGTAATTTAAGTTAAACATATACAAAATCCCGAAATTACAAATTTAGGGAATTTTAAAAATAATTAAAAGTCATTATAATGGCTAAATTTGGATAAAAATGGACTCCTAAAATTATATAAAATTAAATACTAAGAATTTTGAGATAATAAAACTCAAAATAATATTTTAGGGCTCTAAAAAGGCTCATGAAATTAATTGGCTAGAAAGTTGTCATCTCGTCCGTCCACGGTCCCGTCTACGCGATAAAATAATTAAAATACTAAAAATTATAAAAATCACTAATTATGGGTTAAATGCTTAAAAATAAATTAAATCATGCACAAATAATTCACATAATTATTTAACCCATAAATCTAAAATTTAAATAATTAAATATCGTAATTATGCATGCGGATTTACGTATTTAAAATACCGGGTGTTACACCCAATCTCTCCCTCTCGACCGTGCGCTCTGCTCTTCTTTCCCTTTCATTTTCTTTCAATTTCCGTTGCCTTTGACCGGCGATATCTCCTCCGTCGTTGCTCCAAAAATTATTCCGAGCGTAGTTCCGGAATCCTCGCGACGAGAGCTTTCTTTTAGTACCAATTTTGTAAGCTTTTCTTACACTTTTCGAAAACCCATTTCCGACTAGCCGCCTCCTTCGCCGCCCCTAGCCGCCTGAGCTAGGAGGAAGGTTGTGTGAGTTGTTTGGACCTTGAATTCAGAACTTTGAGGTATATTTCGAATTAGGGTTTGAATTTGGGAATTTTTGGTTGAATTCGAATCCAAATAATTGATATATGATTATTTTTTGGTTGTAGGTGCTATATTTGAGCCGATTGGAGGTATAGATCGAATTCCCTATTTTTATGGAATTATTTTCGAAAATTCAGTATGTGTATATTAGGGATTTTTGAATTATGGTGTTGAATTATTGAATGTTTGGGTCTTGGAATACCTTAGAAGTAATATATAATAGTTCTGGTATTTTTGGGAATTTATCGGAATTTTTCAGAATATTAATTTGGGTATTTTCGACCCTAGAATCGAATATTTGAATTGTTTGGAAGTTAAAGTATATGTTAGGATTGATGGAATGATAATTGACTCAGGTTTGGAGTAATTAGGATTGCACCAAGTTTGTAAGAATTACTCTGGTAATTATTTGGCAATTAAGGTACGGATTGATCGTTATCTTACAGCCTTTATGAGGATATGTAAAATTTCTAATTGCTATTAGATATATTGGCTCGTTTATATGTTTTTATATGATGATTGTGATGAATGATGCATTGCATTCATATTGAGCCATTGTCCTCTTATTTCTGAGATTGTTATCCACTCTTTGATGAGTTGTTTAGAAATCAGAGCTAGCGTAAGGGCCGCGCAGTTCTGCAGACTGTCCCCCTTGACGCGTACTGATGCAGGGCCGCGTAGTGTTTGAACTGTCCCCCTAGCACAGGTGGCCACATATTAGCTATTACTCTTTGGATCCAAATTTGATACCTGATGTTCGTTGGTACCATTCATGTGCATTGCATTAGTTGTTTTACAAATCATTTATTTTGCTGTAATTTATTTGATCTTCGTACTGGGGTTTGACCCCTGTCCCTCGGGACTGCTGTGGTTTTGTTGTTATTACCATGGCAGGTAATACAGGTGGTTCTGTTGCCTCTGGTGGTGCATCTGCCAGTGGATCCCAGGGAGGGTATTGAGTCGTTGTGAGTTCCCAGTTATTATATATTATTATTGGAGTCTTTATTTTCCGGGAAGATGCCCCTGGTATCTGTATTGATATTTTTACGACGTTGGAATTTGCTTGTTGATGTGTTTAGTCCTAGCCAGTGCGGCTGTAGGTTGTGTGTTGTCGAATGGACACTATTTTCGAGTATTGTATTGCTGTCTGAGTTTTTATTTCCCTGGTATGTCCGATTTACGGGGAGGTCATGCCGAATTTTCGGTAGACCCGAAAGCAAAATTTTAACTCGTTTTCGCTGTTTACATTAATTAATCCTGATTGTATGATCATTAAATACTAATCAGGAACGGGCCCTCACAATATGAATCCACGAATTTGACAAATATGTTATAATCATACATGTTTTAATATATGAATCCGCTAATTTCACAAGTATTTCGACCTATAATCGTACATGTTTTAACATATGAATCAACTAATTTCACAGTATAATCCATAATCGTACATGTTTTAACATATAAATCCATTAATTTCACTAGTATGTTCTATAATCGTACATGTTTTAACATATAAATCCACTAATTTCATGAGTATGTTCTATAATGATATATGTTTTAACATATGAATCCACTAATTTTACAAGTATGTTCTATAATCGTACATGTTTTAACATATGAATCCGCTAATTTCACAAGTATGTTATATAATCTTACATGTTTTTACATATGAATCCACTAATTTCACAATTTTGACCGATAATTAATGTTACGTGGTCATTCACTTTATTCGTGAACGAGATATCAAAATTTTGGGTCGACTAAAATTATTCTGGATCGACCAAAATTATGGGTCAACTAATTCTTCTTGGTCGACCAAGAGCCTCTCTTGGTCGACAAGAGAGTTCTTCTTGGTAGACCCAAAATTTGGGTCTATAAAGTAGAATTCTACTTGGTCGATCCAAATTTTGGGTCTACAAGAAGAATTCTTCTTGGTCGACCCAGAAGAATTTTTTTGGGTCGACAGTTGCTTTTTCTCCATCGACCAAGAGGGGATTTTGGGTCAACTAAATTGGGAAAGGAGCGTGTCGAACGAGAAGACAGAGAATATGAGAATTAATTAACTTAATGTGTTTAATTTTCAGTTAATGCAATAATCAAGAGTCAACTTCTTTTTTTTTCTTAAAAAAAAGTCGGAGTCCTTTTCTAAATATTTTCTCTCTCACTCCTATTTTTTTAACTAGCCCGCCCACCATAAGGAAAGCCAACAATTACAGCCCATGAATTAATAATTAAAGAACAACAAAATTAACATTTCTAAACTTTTGCACCAAAAATAAATAAATATTAAGTTGCTTATGAAAGAGTGGGTGCCCGGATAGCCAACTTGTGGCTAAGGGCTTTTATGACTCTTTGTGTAAACAATCTTTGTTTAATATAATTTACATTTTATTAATGGCAATGACTTTATCTTTCTTCATATTGTTATATTGTGATATACTATTGTTGTTTTGATAAAGACCTTGAATATACTATAGTGTATGTAAGATGTGGTAGTACATGGGGATGACTATCATGAAACACATCTTATAGTCACTGTATATTCTAAACAGTTCCTAGTCGATTGAGCCGTCCGAAAATAAGGATAAGGATCGCTCGAGTTTGAGACTAGCATTTGCGATGCAGAGTACCACGTTTCATTGGTAGGGAACATAGAGATGTTCGAAGCATGCAAATGGATATTCATATGATGAATGATCGAACTACCCTATTCGAACTTTCCAAGTGATTATCACTTATCGAGTGGATAAAGTCCGCGTTTTTGGTTGTACACCATTAGTCCTTATTACTTGAAACATCATTGAGACTCTATATGCTAGTACTGTGCTTTGACTCGTTTACCAACTCTATGGGGGTCATCAGGTGTCGGGATTGGGTACAGTTACGACGCATATAGGAGTCGATGCTTTGTTGTCAAGGATTCACCACATACTTGCGAGTATGGATATCCTATGCGATCTGAGGAGATATTAGTGTGACAAATCTCTGGCCAGAGTACATGATGTGTTTTAGGTTAATGGTTATCCTAGTAACACATGCGATGTCACTAATAGATCTCCAAGATGTTGTGCATAGTTATCGAATCTCGAATGACTCTCGATGCACCAATGGTTGTTGATTCGATCGGGATATTTGGTTGAAGGGACCGTACTGTACGCTAACCAAAATCTACTGGTTCTTGCAGGCACTATCAGTAATACCTAGGGAATCATGGGGCGATGTTGCTAGACGCTCTTACCATGATTCGTTGGGTAAGTCGGAAATTGTTGTTCCGAGTCACAAGGAGTTGTGAGCCCACGGCTAGCTGTGTTCCTGAACCATTGAGGGTTACACAAGTAATGGATTACTAAAACCCCGTAGAGATAGTTAAATTTAAAGAGTTAAATTTAATGAAAGAGAAATTGGATTTCTCAACTAAAGGGAGTGGAATTTCCTAAAATGACATAGTGATGGGCATTTTTGGAAATCACTGAATTCGGATTATCTTGACTCTAAAAGATGCAGAAATGGTTTATGTGCACATTGGTGAAATCAGTTTATCAATCGGAGTCACGATGAATTTTATATTAATTTCTATAACAACGAGCTTGGCTTGTTGGGCTTAAGTTATGGATTGTGGGCTTTAAGGAGTTAGAGTCCTGATACAATTATAACTAGAAATTATCTATAAATAGAGGTGTTGGGTTCGAAAATCAAACACTTTGTGTCTTATAATTTTCGAAATTACACTCTAAATATTCTAAGGGTTTTTCGAAATCCTTGTCCCTCCCGGAGAAAATTCAGACTTGTGATTTTTGTGAAAAATTACAATTCTGAATTAACATATCATATCTGTTTATTCTCTACGCAAAACTTCTGATTGATTTCTAGTGCAGTCAATCAGAGGGTTTCTGTTTTCTGTTCGTGGACCTTATTCCGGTGATTGATCGTGACGCCATCGGTTCCCGGGATATACAAGAAGAGCAGATTAAATTCTGTTGGTGTCCATAATCTCGCTTCGAGATTGGAGGTAAAATATTTAATTAATTATTATTTATTTTACTTGTGTGATTTAATCGTTAAACGTTTTGATACCCATGATATGAAATTGTTTCATATCAAAGAAAAAATAAAAATTTTAAACTTCCGCTGCACCGGATATCGATTCAATTGATCTGAACACGGTTTTCCAACAGTGGTATCAGAGCCAGGTTGCTCAGATCAAACGATTAAATTAATCGATTGTACAAAAAATTTTGGCCTCAGGTTTTTTAAACAAAACATATTTTTAAAAAATCAAAAATTTTATTTTTCAGACGGGCAAGAAAAAGGGCAGCGATTGGATCGCTGCCCAAGGGCAGCGATCATCGTTGCCCAATGGGCAGCGGCGGGCTGCCCAGCCCGCGCCCGGTCAGGGCATGGGCTGCCCGGGATTGTCCCGGGCAGCCCGGAAAAATTAAAAATTGATTTTTGAAAATTTTGAAATTTTGAAATTCTAGTGTTTGATCCGATCGAAAAATGTTTTTGATAAGATCACGAGGCATCGGATCGAATTGTTCGAGTCCGAAATTTTTAAAATTGATTTTTGGATAAATTTGAATTTTTGGAAAATTTAAATATTTTATCCGTTAAATTGAATTTTGAAAATTGATTATTTTGGTACAATTGATGATAAGATGTGATCTTATGGATGAATAAGATAAAATATGATTTTATCTTTTAAATTATGATGCCACAGCATGTTTATCCAATTATTTAAATTTTGAATTTAAAATTGGATAATGGGATGATCGATTGCCATAACCAATTTTGTAGGTGTATGTTAGGAATTTACATTTGTCTTATTGTTGTTGGTGTTTATTAATAGGCTTGGTTTATAGCCCAATATGATTGTCATATGTAATAAAAGTGGGCCTGATTTATGGCCCGTTCCCACCCCTACAAATGTATCACATATTTGTCATCGAAATTTATTGTAAATTTATTAGACTTAGTGGGAGACAAAGATTTGAAGAAATGGTGGGCCCAGCAGACAATGAAGACTGAAGAAATGTAAATGGGAAGCTCAATGTAATAGGATTGCATTGCATACCTGCATATTACCTAGTATTGGACTTAGACTCGTGATTGGCAACCACGGGTCGAATAGATAATGGGATCGATCATCCTTAAATAATATATGATATTATTGATGTATGCATGTTTAGAATAAATTGTATGAATCCCGCAAGCATATATAAAAATGAATGATGAGACAAATTTTCAAAATTAAAAATCCCTCATTTTAAATATGATTTAAAATTTATATCAAGATTAATAAAAGGGAATTTAAATATTGTTTAAATTTTCCTACCTTCCATCAACGATCAATGTATGAGTTGCTACCCGTGGATATGGTCTGGATCATATTATTGGGGGGGGTCCGTTCGTCGGAAAGCTGTACATTGGATCGACAAATGTTGTAAGTTGGGTGGAACTCCCATGGGATCGGCTCATATTATTGGGGGATCCACATGGCGACCGTCCATCACAACTTAATATTGATGGGTCATCTTGACATGTCACAATAAACGGCATCATATTATTGAGCCCTTATTGGACATGAGGTAAATACATGGGGGTTACTTTGGAAGTAATTGGGCTCTACCTTTTGAAAATTATGGTTGGCTGATATTATTTTGGACTATGATTTGTCAATTGGACTCCATGTTCTCACTAAGGAAAAAGTTTCCCGTTTTCACTAGAGGGTGGTGAAATCGTTAAAATAGTGGGAGTGTAATTCATAAAATTAAAATTCGCCATATTTTATGTCTTAGTAAATTAATTAAACAATCACTGATTATTGTCTGTTTCCTTTTCAGTATATCGTTACAATGAATTCGCGTAATCCATTATTTGCAATTCTCGAACAAAACAAACTCACTGGCGCAAACTATACGGAATGGTTCCGTAAGTTAAAGATTATTCTCACTTCGGAAAAGGCTTTCTACGTGTTAGAGAAGCCGGCCCCGAAGGAAGCCTCGGCTAATACAAGTCCGGAAGAGTTGGCCAAACTTGATTTATGGTGGGACCATGATATCAAGGCCAAATGCTACATGCAGGCTTCGATGTCTGATGAACTCCAGAGGCGATTTGAGGATGCCGTGAATGCTGCTGACATTCACAAAGCACTCAAGGAGCTATTTGGAGCTCAGTCAAGGTCGGAGAGGTATGCCGCTATCAGAGAGCTCATGACAAGCCGCATTCAAGAGGGGACTTCTGTCCGTGAGCATGGGGTGCGCATGATTGGGCTCATTGAAAAGTTGGTAACACTCGACTTGACTTTGGAGCATGAACTCAGCTCGGACTTGTTACTCCTTTCACTTCCTTCATCGTATGACGGTTTTGTGGTGAACTTCAACATGAACAAGATAGAGGCCACCCTTGAAGAGATGGTCAATATGCTTGTCACATATGAAGCCACACTAAAGAAGGATAAACCGGTACTCTTGGTTGGGTCCTCTTCTAACTCGAAGAAGGGGCCAAGTGGAAAGGGTAAGAAGCGTTCTGCCCCGTCCAAGAAGAGTGTACCGAATAAGAAGGGGAAGGCCAAGGTTTCATATGAGAAGAAGGATGAAAACGTTTGCCATTACTGCAAGAAGCCCGGTCATTGAAAACGTAACTGCAAGGAATACCTCGATCAGTTGCGAACTGAAAAGGGTATGTTTTACATTGAAATAAATGTTTCTCTTAATACTTCTTCTTGGGTATTGGATACCGGATGTGGATCTCACATTTGCAATGATTTGCAGGTGATGACAAGAAGTCGTAAGCTAAGGATGGGTGAGACCCAACTAAGACTCGGAAATGGTTCAAGAGTCGAAGCCAAAGCGATAGGAGACATTTATTTAATTTTGCAAAACAATTTTAAGTTATTTTTGAGAGATGTTTTGTATGTTCCGGATTTGGTCAAAAACATTATTTTTATTTCTATGCTTGATAGAGATGGTTATTCTTGCAATTTTGTGAATGGGATTTGCAATATTTACAAGAATGAATGTTTGATTGGAAATGGACAACTTGAAAACGATCTATATAACTTAAAATTAAAAGACGTTTCAATGAATTATGTCGATAAACCGGTAACAACAAATAAAAGGAAAAACGATAGTCAAAACCCGGCAAATCTTTGGCATGCTAGGCTAGGTCATATTTCCTCAAGGAGGATGAACAAGCTAGTGGGAGAGGGCATGTTTGATATGTCTGATATTAACTCTCTACCTACTTGTGAATCCTGCCTGAAAGGAAAAATGACTAAATCTCCATTCAAGGGGAAACCTAAGCGTAGTCAAAATCTGTTGGATTTGATCCATACAGATGTTTGTGGTCCATTTAGAATTGGTACTCAATTTGGCCACACCTACTTCATTACCTTTACTGATGATTATTCAAGGTATGGGTATTTATATTTAATGAAATATAAGTCTGAAGCATTTGAAAAGTTCAAAGAATTCAAGGCTAAAGTAGAAAACAAACTAGGCAAAAGTATTAAGGCACTTCGATCGGATCGTGGTGGAGAATACTTAAGTGCCGAGTTTTTGGACTATCTAAAAGAGAATGAGATTCTCTCTCAGTGGACTCCTCCTATGACACCACAGCTGAATGGTGTTTCGGAGCGTCGTAATAGAACCTTGTTGGACATGGTTTGAACCATGATGAGCTTCACTGAGCTCCCACCATCGTTTTGGGGCTACGCGCTTGAAACGGCGGTTTTGTTGTTGAACAATGTTCACACTAAAGCAGTAGATAAAACACCATACGAGTTATGGAATGGCAAATCTCCTAAGTATTTGTACTTGAGGATTTGGGGATGTCCTGCTTACGTGAAGCAGACAGTGGGAGATAAGTTGGATAGTCGATCCATCTTATGTTATTTTATGGGGTATCCGAAGAATTCAATCGGATATTATTTCTATCATCCTGCTGAAACAAAGGTGTTTGTTTCAAGGAATGCCACCTTCTTGGAGAAGGAATTCTTATTGGATAAGAAAGGCAAGATGATGGAACTCGAAAAAATTCGAGAAGAACCCGAAATACAAATTAACGATCCTACACCTCAAGAATCATCACAAGACACGCCTATTGCTAGAAGATCCGAGAGGACTTCTAGGCCTCCTGTTAGATATGGTCTTCTTCTTGAAGGGGATCAAAGTGAACCCGATATTGGATGTGATCCAAGAAACTTCAAGGAAGCAATTTCTGATGTGGATTCTAATTTATGGCTTGAAGCAATGCAGTCGGAAATAGACTCGATGCATTCAAACCAAGTTTGTTCTTTAGTAGATCCTCCTGATGGAATTGTTCCAATAGGATGTAAATGGATTTACAAAAGAAAACTTGGGCCTGATGGCAAGGTGTTGACCTATAAGGCACGATTGGTTGCAAAAGGTTATACTCAAAGACAAGGAGTTGACTATGATGAAACCTTTTCACCAGTCGCAATGTTCAAGTCCATAAGAATCCTAATTGCCATAGCAGCATGGTATGACTATGAGATATGGCAAATGGATGTGAAGACTGCATTTCTTAATGGAAACATTAAGGAAGAAATCTATATGATGCAGCCTGAAGGATTCACCTCCATGGAAAGCGAGCATAAGGTATGCAAGCTTCAGAGATCAATTTATGGTCTAAAACAAGCATCAAGAAGTTTGAACCAGAAATTTGATGAAACAATAAAGGATTTTGGTTTCATCAAGAACCCGGAGGAACCATGCGTGTACAAGAAAGTAGTTAAGGATGCGGTAACATTCTTAGTACTTTATGTTGATGACATCCTACTCATTGGGAATGACGTAGGGATGTTGCAGTAAACAAAGATATGGTTATCAGGTAGATTCTCGATGAAGGATTTGGGTGAGGCATCCTATATTCTAGGAATACAGATCTATAGAGATAGATCTACGAGAATGATAGGACTCACTCAAGCAACCTACATCGACACTATATTGAAAAGGTTTTCAATGGATGAGTCCAAGAGAGGACATCTACCTATGTGTCATGGAGTTTCTCTATCCAAGTCTATGTGTCCCAAGACTGACGAAGAGATAGAGAAAATGACACATATACCATATGCGTCAGCCATAGGTAGTATCATGTATGGGATGATATCTACTAGACCAGATGTGGCCTATGCTCTGAGCGTCACGAGCAGATATCAAGACAATCCAGGTCAAATGCATTGGAAAGCCGTGAAGGATATTCTTAAGTACTTGAGAAGAACTAAGAATATATTCATGGTTTATGGTGGAAGAGAATTGAAGTTGGAAGGCTACACCGACTCTAGCTTCCAAAGTGACGTGGATGACTCGAAATCAACCTCTGGATTTGTATTTGTGCTCAATGGCGGTGCTGTCTCTTGGAAGAGTTCCAAGCAAGACACCACAGCGGATTTCACCACTGAGGCAGAATACATTGCAGCATCAACTGCTGCTAAAGAGGCGGTTTGGATGAGGAAATTCATCCAAGAGTTGGGTGTGATTCCAGAATCTGTTGGTCCAGTCCCGGTGTACTGCGACAACACAGGTGCCGTTGCTCAGGCAAAGGAACCAAGGTCTCATCAAAGATCCAAACACATACTGAGGAAATACCACATCATCCAGGAGATCGTGGAAAGAGGAGACATTACAGTCAAGAGAGTGGCCTCTGCAGACAATATCGCTGATCCGCTTACGAAGCCCTTGCCAGGACCATTGTTTGACAAACATCGCGAAGCAATGGGATTACGTAATATGACTAGTTGGCTTTAGGGCAAGTGGGAGATTGAAAGAGTGGGTGCCCGGATAGTCAACTTGTGGCTAAGGGCTTTTATGACTCTTTGTGTAAACAATCTTTGTTTAATATAATTTACATTTTATTAATGGCAATGACTTTATCTTTCTTCATATTGTTATATTGTGATATACTATTGTTGTTTTGATAAAGACCTTGAATATACTATAGTGTATGTAAAATGTGGTAGTACATGGGGATGACTATCATGAAACACATCTTATAGTCACTGTATATTCTAAACAGTTCCTAGTCGATTGAGCCATCCGAAAATAAGGATAAGGATCGCTCGAGTTTGAGACTAGCATTTGCGATGCAGAGTACCACGTTTCATTGGTAGGGAACATAGAGATGTTTGAAGCATGCAAATGGATATTCATATGATGAATGATCGAACTACCCTATTCGGACTTTCCAAGTGGTTATCACTTATCGAGTGGATAAAGTCCGCATTTTTGGTTGTACACCATTAGTCCTTATTACTTGAAACATCATTGAGACTCTATATGCTAGTACTGTGCTTTGACTCGTTTACCGACTCTATGGGGGTCATCAGGTGTCGGGATTGGGTACAGTTACGACGCATATAGGAGTCGATGCTTTGTTGTCAAGGATTCACCACATACTTGCGAGTATGGATATCCTATGCGATCTAAGGAGATATTAGTGTGACGAATATCTGGCCAGAGTACATGATGTGTTTTAGGTTAATGGTTATCCTAGTAACACATGCGATGTCTCTAATAGATCTCCAAGATGTTGTGCATAGTTATCGAATCTCGAACGACTCTCGATGCACCAATGGTTGTTGATTCGATCGGGATATTTGGTTGAAGGGACCGTACTGTACGCTAACCAAAATCTACTGATTCTTGGAGGCACTATCAGTAATACCTATGGAATCATGGGGCGATGTTGCTAGACGCTCTTACCATGATTCGTTGGGTAAGTCGGAAATTGTTTTTCCGAGTCACAAGGAGTTGTGAGCCCACAGCTAGCTGTATTCCTGAACCATTGAGGGTTACATAAGTAATGGATTACTAAAACCCCGTAGAGATAGTTAAATTTAAAGAGTTAAATTTAATGAAAGAGAAATTGGATTTCTCAACTAAAGGGAGTGGAATTTCCTAAAATGACATAGTGATGGGCATTTTTGGAAATCACTGAATTCGGATTCAGAAAAATTATCTTGACTCTAAAAGATGCAGAAATGGTTTCTGTGCACATTGGTGAAATCAGTTTATCAATCGGAGTCACGATGAATTTTATATTAATTTCTATAAAAACGGGCTTGGCTTGTTGGGCTTAAGTTATGGATTGTGGGCTTTAAGGAGTTAGAGTCCTGATACAATTATAACTAGAAATTATCTATAAATAGAGGTGTTGGGTTCGAAAATCAAACACTTTGTGTCTTATAATTTTCGAAATTACACTCTAAATATTCTAAGGGTTTTTCGAAATCCTTGTCCCTCCCGGAGAAAATTCAGACTTGTGATTTTTGTGAAAAATTACAATTCTGAATTAACAGATCATATCTGTTTATTCTCTACGCAAAACTTCTGATTGATTTCTAGTGCAGTCAATCAGAGGGTTTCTGTTTTCTATTCGTGGACCTTATTCCGGTGATTGATCGTGACGCCATCGGTTCCCGGGATATACAAGAAGAGCAGATTAAATTCTGTTGGTGTCCATAATCTCGCTTCGAGATTGGAGGTAAAATATTTAATTAATTATTATTTATTTTACTTGTGTGATTTAATCGTTAAACGTTTTGATACCCATGATATGAAATTGTTTCATATCAAAGAAAAAATAAAAATTTTAAACTTCCGCTGCACCGGATATCGATTCAATTGATCTGAACACGGTTTTCCAACAGCTTAGGCATAAGGATACCGGAATTAATCATGTGCAGCGAATCAATTTTTATCCGTTCATATTTTTAATAAATAATAATTTCAAAAGTAATATGTATTTTATTATAAGTAACCCAATTAGGATATTATCACACAAAATTTAACCGTGATACCTCTCACATAAGAATTTGCGGGTAATCAAATGGAAGCTTTATAAGTACAACTTATTATTCTTATTATCAAATAAAAAAAATTGTTACGAAATAAATCAAGAACTAATCAAATAATAATAGAAAAAAAATAAGTAAATTCAATATATCAAATGTGTTATATGGGTAACTATTTATAGGTACAAAAAATTAAAAATAAGATCAAAATATATTGATTTGATCATGATTCTTTATCATCTCTTTAAAAATTGAATATGACTTTCTATGATAACTCGATATTTGATTATCTTCATATAATATTGTAACACTCCCTCTTGGATGTCATTTGACAGATGTACCTCATTAAAATCTTATAGGAAAAACTCAATTGGTTAAAAACTTAGTGAATGGAAAAGACTACAACATCTTTTGTTGTTGCTTATCTATCTCGCTAAAAACATTGCCAAGAAAAAAAAATAATGAAGAAGGGGAAAAGTGCAACCGAGATTAACTGCCCTTGTTGCAAGCTTCACTTGAAATATCTAACTCATCGCATTTCGATCTTGTAAACCAATTTCTCAAAAGTTGACATTGACAATGATTTTGTGAAAAATTGGTCAGATTATCACTTGAACGAATTGGTTGAATTTAGTTGAGTAGTGTATGAAAAATTGGTCACATCATCATCCTGTACAGCGAGATGTATCTGCGTACATATTATCTTCGTAGATCTTCGGGATATAGATGTTTCGTCATGAAAAATTAAGCAACAAGTTTCTCATTTTCTTTTGTGCGGATCAACTAGTTGTCTGCATACCTAATCAATCACAAGAATTAAAAGAAAATAAATCGCTTCATTTTCTCATTACATTTTTGTACAAAAACTCATTTGTAATCCACGAGAATTCCTGATTTTGGTTTTTGGACCACAAGTCCAAAAAATCTCATATTTTGCAAGTGAGAGTACTCTTCTTGTATTGCATTTTTCAAACTTGGCCAATCATGTCTATAGAGACATTATTAACAAATTTATGATCTAGATCAGCATAACATCAAATGTCACATCATAGGTAAACTTATTGTCAACAATAATTTTCACTTGATTTAACATTTCACGGTTTTGACGTAATTTATCGATATCTCTTCATTTTCAAATACTTGAATTTCTTCGGGGGTTTGATCATCAACTTATCAGACTGATCAATTAATAAATCACTTTTTTTCAATATGGGAAACTTTATTATTTGCTCCTTTTATTTTCGTGGATTTTATTTTTGGATCTAATTTGTATTCCAATCTTGATTTAAGCAGTTGGCTACATGTTTGACTGTTCTTTCATAACATCAATATATGCTGGAGCATTAGCAACCAGTATGTATGACTTAGTTACCATTTTCCCATTAAATACATCATATAATTTATTTGTAATACCTTGCAAATGTACTGTTATTGAATCTCAAGTTCGCATTCATTTGTCCGATAATCAAATTGATCTAATGATGCACACCAAGTTAATTTAGTTGGTGATGTCATATTTTATCTCCTAATCACCGCATATACAAATTTATTCTTATATGATAAATATTAAGCTCTTGGTCAAAAGCTAGTTGTAAAGAGGAGAATTCATGATAACTAGTCAGTCTGATGCGTGTAAGTGTTGTTATATACAAAATATCATATCCCTAGACACATGTGGAGAGTTTTGTTCTCATTGTTAATGGTTATCTATCAATTAGAGATGATTAATCAATAACTTTGCCAAACCATTTTGTATATGACCATTTGCAACATAATGTTCAACAATTTATCTCAATTGACATACTACAATAGTTATTAAAATTTTGGGATGTAATTTATCAGCATTATCAATAAAATCCTCTTAATTTAAATTATTCAAATTGTAATCTTAGTCAAATTATTTGAGCCAATAATCTTGCAAACACCATTTTGCGATATAATAGTAAACACATATATAACCATATTATAGATACATCAATCAAAACATAAAATATTTAAATGATAGACATGATGGGTGAATGTGCCAACAAATATCTTCTTGTATTCTTTCTAAAAATGTTGGTGATTTAATATCAACTTTAGCTAGTGAAGACTTATAATTAATTTGCCTTGAGAACAATCAACACATTAAAATTCTTTCAAATTAACAATCTTCTTGTTATTTAATTGATGTCCATGTGAATTATCAATATAATTGTTCCGCATAATTGTAAAATTTGGATTTCCCAATAAATTATGTCAAGTCATAAAAATATTCATACCAATGAATTTCTAGGCTAACTATTGCATTCGTCTTCACTATATTCATTGTGTAGTATAAGGCAAAAGTAAATGTCGATTTTCAAAAATATATTTCATTTTTCAACACATCTTTTGTAATAAAAGATTTTTTTTCTTCTTTGTGAGAATCCGATTTTCAAATTTTAATTGTTGCAACCCTAATTTTCCAAACTTGGCAGCCAAGAAATAAGATATTTTTGAAGATAAATCAACTAAAATTAAGCATCATATTATTTCCATGATATGACATTGAATCAACCGAATTTGGGCCAAGAATTAACCAACATAGAAGCAAATCATTTTGAATATTCTCAAACCTTTTTCAGCCCATTGACATATGAAATTAAGGCTGATTAATGCATTGAAAATTCTGCAATTTCGTCTTGCTCTTAGCCTAAATATACACGTTCAATGCTAAATGAAAACACACCGAAAGGCTACATCAAAAACTTATGTTCGTCACTTTTTTGTAAATTCAATCTTCACCGTTCGAAATATACAACACCGTGCTTTAAACATCTAGTACAAATTTTAGTCCAATTAAAAGGTTAGATTTCTTTGAAATACCTTCACAATAATACTATACAGATTCCATGCGAGAAACGACAGTTTATATTCGTCGTTGGGTCGGCGCTTCAAATGATATCAAAATTTAATATCCACCATTCAAAATTTAATTCAAGTCTTCACAAAAGTTTGGACCAAATTTGAGATCGATTCGACCGTTCAAATATTGCTGACGCTTCTTAAAGGTAATTAATTGATTTTCATGCCTATGAAAATCCGAGAATTTCTTTCACTCTCCTTCTTCGTGTATTCTTTTGGTGACTTGTGGCGTATCAAACTAAGGAACACACTATATAATCTCCCAGATTTTGAGCCAATTTTTGTCGATTTTTAAGAAAGAGTGCTACCCAAAGTATTGTCTCGATTCAAGCTAAAGTTCTACCGAAGTGTTGTCCATTTTCGAGAAAGAGTTTCATCCATATATTTGGCACTTTTGACTCACATTTCATGTGATTCAGGGTAAGTAGGCTAACATATGCTTTAAAATATAATGTATTCATTTTAAAACCAGATCGTTGTTGCGTATTTTTCACTCGCAAGTGCACGGTGTCAAGTTTTAATATATGATAAGTAGAATCGTTCCCACGAGAATTGAAAATTTATAATCACATCAAATCTTGTAATTAAAATAATCTCAACTTTGTTTAGAAAATCAAAGTTTTAAATTCAATAAAATAAAATAAATGAAATGAACCAAAATTTCAAGGACGACTTTGGGTACATGATCTGAGACGGGTTTTAGATACAAGATTTCACCCAATTTTCATTCATGTAAATCATATCAGTTGATAATATCATTTATTCCAATTTATAGGCCAAGAACCTTAAGTGTTATTTATTGCCTCTCCCGAGTGTCGATTAACTTTTACTATTCTAATGTCAATTTCGATATCCCTATCAGAAATCAAACAACAAAATAATTTAATCAAGTTCTACGATTCTCTTTCAATGACTTCATAGGAACTTGTAAGCCTTCCAAACTCTACCAAACTCATAGGTTGTGTTTTCCAATGATCCTATTCAAAATCGTCTCTCCCGAGTGCCAGATTTCAAATAAATTTAACATTCAATCTATGACCAGTAAATTGAAAGGCAATCAAAACAAGAATACACAAATAAATTGTTAATAAAAAATAATATGAAGCAAAATAATATTCAAAACATGAAATTCGAATCAAGATCTAGAAAAACTAATAAGTTTATAATGAAATAACTAAACACATAGACATATTCAAAAATCTCATAATAAATCAAGGCAGATAATATAAATCACAGAGTAAATAGATTCTCCGTCCCAGATGAATGTCCTCACTCTTGTGATTCGATTATCTCTCGTCGTTCGCTCCCACGTCTCAAATCTGTGTTCCAAGCCTCCTTGAATGTGTAGTTGTGTGTGGTTGTGTTTTTTGTGTTCCTCTTCTTCTTCTATCAATTCTATCACGTGTGTGCTGCTGTTGTGCGGCTTCTCCCCCTATTTTATACTTCCTTGAAGTCCGTCGAATAAATCCCGAGAAGTCATGTATTTTAAAAACTCAAAATTCTGCACCTTTCTCGCGCAGGCATTGCGCTGCAGCGCTTGGTTTCGGGCGCTGGGGCGCTGATGCTTCATGTCCAGCGCGCAGAATTCTTGCGAAAATCATCTACAAAGTTCTAGAAGTTGGATCAAGATGAAATTTGGAAAGAAGCTTTATAGCATGTTATAATACATTATGAACGGTGAAGATCAGATTCGTATCTCTCTAGAGTTGGCAATAATTTCTGGAAAATTACTGCTTCGTAATTCCTTTTTGTGCCTCTTCTCGGTGCTTAACTTCCAATCCTTGCATATCACAAAAAAAAACAAAAAAACAAATACGCATAAAAGCGATCGATACATCACAAAATTCAAGTCAAATCATTATAAATTAAGTGCATAAAATGCACTTATCAATCGTACACCAATTGATTCACGTCTATGATATGTATATAATTCATTTTATTCCATGTGATTCTTTTATATGTTTTAAGATGTTGTAAGTGGGCTTATATATATGTTTTAAAATATTTTGTACTTACTTTAAAATTCAATCTTCGATCGTACACAATTTAATTCATGTCGTTTATATGTATAAGATTCATTATATGATGTGTGCTTCTTTCATATGTTTTAAGATGTTGGAATCTATGTCTTTTAAAGAATCATGCATATGTGTTAAATCCCTAAGTTTTGATGGTAATAAACAATAAACAATTAATCATTGGTGGGTTGCCTAATCCAAGCAATCCTCGACCGTTCACTATTACAAGTATATGTCACAACAGCTTTTAGGGATATCTTTTGATTCAAGCTACAAACTGTTCAAAGTTGTACAGTGTTTTTCAGTAAAAGTATATTGTCAAGACATGCACAAACAAAAAGGAATCAAGAAAGTCATAATGTTTTCTCAAATTGTTCACTGCTTAGCTGATTATCAGAGACTGTCTGCGACCGTTGCCTTCTTGATTGGGAAAGAACCAAATCTCACATTTATTAAAGCATACTACACTTCAAGAAAGGAAAACATCAACAATACCTTTGCATGAATGATATTCAGATGAAAGTTAAGTCTCTCCATGAAAAAGACACAATATATAGAGATTGCTTGAAGATAGAATAATCACTTAAACTTATTGTTATGTTTTGAATCTCTCACCATGCTAGAAATCCTACTCGAGCACTTGCAAAAGCCATTTTCACTTTGCTTATATCAACCCTTGCTTATCAATAAAGTTATCAAATCTTCTAGGATCAACCAATGGTTTCTCTAGTTCCTCGACCGTTTCAGACAGAAAACTCGAGAAGAAGAGTTTGATAGTTTGGATCTTTGGATTCAAACAAGTGATGCTAAATTTGTAATAGTTTGATAAAAAAAAACTATAATTTTATCTTGTGATAAACTAGGATTTCCGGGTTAGGCATGAGATAAGTCCTAATATTGAAGTGGGTGTGTTACAAGACGTTGTAATAACCAAAGTTTTCTAGTAGATTCCTTCCTGTGTGGAAGAAGGGTAGCCATAAAAGGATTCAGCCTTCGAACTTCCACATCTCCTGTGTTGTTTTCTCTCATTTTCTATTATCTATCTTGTTTTCTTAGTTGGGATTTGAGTATAAGAACTTCATTGAAGGTCCTTGAACTATTTTCGCACTTTTTATTTGTTCAAGTAACTTCAAAAGTTTAAAATATTGGTTCAGTAGATTAATATCTACTCGACCGGTCGTTTATTTCAAAGAAAATTTTAAAAGTGTATATTCAACCCCCCCCCCCCCTCTCCACACACACACCCCCGATTCTAACAAGTGGTGTAAGAGCAGGTTTTCTCGATTGCTGATATCTTTACTTGAATCATGACTTCATTTAACAAGACCCATATGTTTTCTAAAGAAGAATATGATGATTTAAAAATACGTACGCAGATACATCTCGCTGTACAGGATGATGATGTGGTATATCATCACAGACAGACCCATGAAAATCCTCAAAGCTAACATTGCAGTAGCCATATCCAGTTGTGAGCCTCACATGATGGAGAAACACAGATCTGAATAGATCACTGAGAACAAAAAGAAGACAAACATTGACAACATTGCTAAAGATATTCTTTACAAGACACTGTACAAAAACATGTTCAACAAAATCAAGACTTGTACCACTACGAAGGAGGTCTCGGAAAATCTCACACAATTGTGTGAAGAAAATGACCAAACCAAGGAGAACAAACTCACCGTATCCATCCAAAAGTTTGAAAATGAAAAAATGAAGCAAGAACAAATTATGGCTGAATTTGATGAATGGTTTAGTAGTATCATGTTAGGACCCTTAGTTTTGGTGATTACAAAACTTCTCTTTGTTATAATCTGCACTGCCATGTGTTGTAAAACAGGTTGAATAATTTCGACTAAAGGTCAGTCAGAATTGCAAAAAGACTTTCGGATGCTCAACAATCTATTCAGACTGCTCTAAGCTATAAAGTATCTCAAGCAAACACAAGTTGAGAAAAACAGGTCTGGTATTTAAAGGCAACATATGACCAGTCTCAAAGTACAGTCAGACTATCGACAGCATCATAAGTTTCATATACTTGACTGCTCAAACAACTAAAAATATTTAAAGATATATTTCGAAGAAAGTGCCGTTGAATTTCATACATCTACATCAAGAGTTGTGCATGATAAGTCACTGCATTTATATCCCAAAGATCAGACAATTACAAGCCATAAATGCAACTGCATTTAACGTTCAAAAGTTTAACAAAAATGGAACCTGCAAGAAGTTCACTTCAATACTACGAAACTGCTCCTACGAATTTTTGGCAAAAATCTTGTCTCACATTTATGAGGATATGCAGAAGGATTAAAGACGTTTGAGACAAGCATTTCATGAATATATCAGTCGAACTTTGCTCAAGAGTGTCTATAAATAGAGGATGCAAACAAGAGACAAGTAGAAGAATCTCGCACGACATCTACAAGATAATCAGAACATTCTCTGAGAACTTTGCAAGATTCATTTTATCTGCTCATATTTCACACTAATAACAGTTACATATTTGATCATCTAAGATCACAAAAGGCGATGAATCAACTCCCAACTACTCATCTCAGACTGTTGTAGAGGAGTTTCTCATTAAGATTCATTCAACTGCTTTTGCTTTAATTACTGTTGTTCTATGTTGTGTACTAGGAGTTTCTGTCTTGTTTACTTTAACTGCTCATATATCTTGTTATTAGTTTCTGTTTGAGTATAATGAAGTCCAAAAATATTTGGACTGTTTATCTGCACTACTGTAGTGGTCTAAACTCTTTTTGAGGTTAAAGAAACTAGTCTTGATAGCTAATCCTAGCAAGACGATGAACAATGATTTGAAAAATCTTTGAAATATTTTAAGAGTTTGTATTCACCTTCCCTCTATACACACATTTGATCCCAACAATTGCAATCAGAGCGGGTTTTCTTTAACCGCTGATATATTTTATACTCACAATGACATCCTATTTTAACAAGATCCTTATTTTTTCAAAAGAAGATTATGATGACTGAAAAATTTGAATGCAGATACATATCTCTGCCCAAGACGATGATATGTGGTATGTCATCACTGATAGTCCCATGAAGATCTTAAATTCCAATACAGTTGTTGCTTTTATAGGTGGTGGACCACATATGGTAGAGAAGAATAGGTCCACGTGGACTGTAGAGGAAAAAGAAATGGATAATCTTGATAATGTGGCCAAAGATATCCTCTACAATACATTGGATAAGACCATGTTCAGTAAGATTAAGACTTGCACAACCGCCAAAGAGATCTAGGAGAAGCTTTGTAGTAGCCCGGTTCCATTTTACAAGATTAAGTGATTTTAAACATGTTAGAAAATGACATATAATTTTAAAAGTATCAAAACATGTTTAAAGAGTCCTTATTTGGTGAAAATAAGTGGAAAAATACGAAACGTCCAAAAATGGTAGGATAGGTCCCGAGGGTCCAAAAATGAGTTCGGAGGACCAAAAAAATTCGGAGCATACAGACCAGTTCGGACCCTCCAAACCAGTTCGGGCCATCCGAACCACTTCGGGCCGTCCGAACTCCGCAGGGTCCAGGTGTCTAAATGGCTTGGACAAGTGGAAGTTTGCACCGTCCAAATCCAGTTCGGACCGTCAAAACTCCGCCTATAAATAGACCCTCCGGATTTCAGAATTTTCACACCAAATTTCATTTCTCTCTCGGTTCATAGGCTTTTCTAGGGGATTTGGGGTGTTTCCAGGCTTCCTAGGCTTGGTCCGGAGGTTGGCCAGGTGCTCCGGGGTTGCGGCGGAGCGGTGCCCAAGTTATGGGGAAGTCGTCATCAGGGGGCTGACGACGAACGCAGGTATAGCTCTAGCTCCTTATAGTAAATAGGGAGTATGCTATAGAGTAGTTGTAAGGCCCGGGATTATTTAATTTTAATTCGAGAATATTTAATTTGGAAATATTTAGAGTTTAGAATTAAATTCTAATATTCTTAAATGAATAAGGATTGAAATTGAATTAAATCGCTTTTTCCGGGGACTGAATTTCAAATATCCAAAAGTTCAGGGACTAAAGTGAAATTTGGCTATATATATCTTAATTCCCACATGTAATATATCATTATTCACGTGAATTATTAGAATAAAAGAAAGGAAAAGGGCAGAAGACGGCTGAACCTTCACAAAACGCCATTTTTTTATTTGTAAAATCTCCGATAACTTTTGACCCGATCGTCAAAAATCAGAATCGAATATATATCTGCGATCACCGCTCCGAGATCTACGTTTTGGTACAAGTTTCATTCACTTTTCTCATATTTGATTTTTATGTTGAAGATGGGTTTTTATGATTCTTGGATATATGTGTGTATAAGCTAGCACCGATCGTATATTCGCAGACGGATCAGAAAAAGACTGTAGTTTGGATTTCTTATGAATTTAGAAGCAAATTCGAAATCTCCAATTCTGAAATGTTGCTGGACGTGTGTTTATAGGATTGATATGGTGAAGAATATGATGAGATTGGCTTGGTAGATTGATTTTGCTATTGATTCGGTTATCGATTTTTAGCCGTTACGCCGTCGATTTCAAAATTGATATACGTTCAAGCCTATTGACTTAGCTATGCTTTAAATTGAATGGTTAGTTGATATTTGAGCTTATGATAATTCATTTTTAGATTTGTTTTGAAGTGTTGGAACTCGGGAATTCAACGTTCGAATCGGAATAAAAAAGTTTGAGGTTTGAAGTAGTTTGATTGATTGATTTGCAATGACGTCGAACTGACTTGATATGCAGTTTTGATCTTATGTTTTCAGATTTGAAGTATTTTCAGACTCGACATTGAAAGGTATAAATGACAGCAAATCCAGTTGGGATAGAACACTCGAAATAAATACGATTTTCGAGTATTCCCTTTTAAATCACATACTTGTTTTCTTAGATGTTTTTATGTGATTTTGGATGATTGTTATTGTTTGTTGAGTATTTGGTTATGAGTTCAAGTTGTTTTACAGTATTTAATGCATACAGATTGTGTTGCATTCATATTGAACTCTACCTTCACAAACACAGAGGGCTGATTGTCCTAGAGTGTAAATGATGTTTGGAGGACTGTAGTTGAGTGACACGGAATGTAGATATACTTTCAGAGCTAGATGACTCACTATAGTTGCACCAAAGTCAGGGGATGTAAAATACTTGACGTCACCTCGATTGAGTGAGTTGGTGATCGATTAGAGAATTTTATTCCCCGGGATCCCAAGAACCAATATTCGATTGATATCAGATTTGATAGCCTTCTTTTGAAACATGCATTGCATTCACATTTATTATATTGCATTTTTTGTTATTTATACTGGGATTTTATTCTCACCGGAGTTATCCGGCTATTGCTGCATTTTGTATGTGTGCATGACAATAGATGGGGCAGGAGCTGGTCATACTCGACGTGGATAGCTCGAGATAGAGTTTTAGCATGTGAGGACTCGGGTTTTAAGCAAGAGGACATGTATATTGAGTGTATCAAACATATTAGAATAAGAACATGAACCCTTGTATATATGTTTGCGAGTACTTGTTTATGTTTGATTTCGTGTATCCAAAATGAAGGGATTAATGTACTTTACATGTTTATGATTGTGTAGTTGAATAAGAATGCATGTAAATGAGGTTTGAGATTGAATAAGAGTTGTATATCTCATGTTTACAGCTTTGCAATGTTTAATTCTGAATTTTTAGTACAGGGCACGGACCCCGTGACAAGGTCCGTTCAGGGGTCCGTACTCTGCCTTGAAATCCCTTTGTTGTCGAATTCAGCCTTGGGCACAGACCCAGGTCCAGAAGAGGCACGGACCCCGTGCCTTGGTCCGTGCATGGTCCGAACTAAGGTCCGTGTGTGGTCTGCCCATGTAAAAAAAAAGTTATTCTTTTAGCGACGTGTTTTGCATCGCCAAATGTAAGGTTTTGCTTCGCCAATTGTCCTGTATTATTTTTTTTATTATGAAGCAGACTAATATTCAGATTGAATATTTCTAGTTATTAATCGCTATGTAAGATTAGATTAGCACTCGAGGTCCCCACAACAGGTGGTATCAGAGCATAGGTTCTGGACGGAGATAGAAGTCAATGAGCGGGGTAGATTGAGTCTGTCTGATGGATTTATATTGCATGAGATTACATGTTGTATCTAATTATGTGCATTACATGTGAGCATGCTTTCTAATTGCAAGAATTATGTGATTGCATGATTATGTGATTTCATTGCTACTGCATGCTCTATGTGCAATCATATTCCAGATTATCCTCGATCAGAACCTGAATTCTCATGAGAACGCATGAGAATGCTAATCAGAGAAGGATGGAATAACTTGCAAAATATGATATTGTTATGCACTAATTTGTTTGACAATCAGATATGTCTCCCCGTAAAGCACCGGTGACTAGACAGACAGTGACTATTCCTCAACCAGAACAACCAAATATACTACAACCAGAGGCAGAACCTTAGAATACACAGGGTAGTACATCTGTTGATCCTATGGATGCTACTGCAACACCAATGAAAACATTGTTGAAACGGTTTCAGTCGTTCAAACCGCCAACATTGAAAGGAACAAAAAATTCAGTTTACTGTGAGAATTGGCTAGAAGATATTGAACAATTGTTTGACTCGCTTGATTATTCAGATGATCGTCATATCAGACTTGTAATACATCAACTTCATGAAGTTTCCAAGTGCTGATGGATTACTACAAAACGAGCTTTAGAACATCGAGGTACGACTATCACCTAGACTATCTTTAAAACTGAGTTCTATCAACATTTCTTTCCAGTCTCTTACAGAAAAGATAAGGGTGCTGAATTTTCTAATCTGAGGCAAGGAAATTTGAACATTGAAGAATATGTGGCCAAATTTTAAAAGTCTTTTGAAGTTTGCCCCACATATAGCAGCGACTGATGAAGCAATGGCGGACCAGTTTATTCATGGCCTCAATCCAGACGTGTTTACTCTGGTGAACTGTGGACAACCAAATAACTTTGCTGAAGCACTGAATAAAGCTAAGGGATCAGAAGCAGGTTTAGTGAGACAAAGAGGAGCACCGTTCATTCCACAGTCATCTCAACAACCACTATCAACATCAGTGCCACAAAATCTGCCACAGTTTCAGCAACCATCTCCCAGATTTGGGGGTGGAAGCAGTGGCAGAAGGGATTCTAGATTCAGGCCGAAAGGTAAACAATTTAAGAAGTCTGGCGGTAGTTCATCTAGTTCTAGTGGCCAAAGGCAGTATGGTGCAAGTCAGAGGTCCAGTGATTCAGGAGTTTTTTGTGGTAAGTGTGGTGGACGACATGCTACTGATTAGTGCAGAGGTGTATCAGGTACTTGTAATATTTGTCGCCAACCAGGTCACTATGCCAAGGTGTGTCCTCAAAAAGCAACAGACAGAACCACTGGTGCAAGTTATTCTCGACCAGTCCCCCAAGCAAAAAGGCAATCAGTGCATTCATTCCAGCCACAACAATAAACCAGACCAGGAGGAAGCCAGACTGTGACACAACCTCCTAGGCAATATGCTCGAGTATTTGCACTTACTGAGGATCAGGCCCAAGCAGCACCTGACGACGTCATAGCAAGTAACTGCTCTATTTATGGTTATCTTGCCTATGTTTTGATAGATACAGTGCATCACATACATTCATATCTGAAAAATTTGTTATGGTGCATTCTTTATCGTCTCAGCCATTGCCTACTGTTGTTTCTATTTCTTCACCTTTGGGTGAAGGTATTGTATCTATTAGAATTATTCGGAATTGTGCACTACAATATGACGGGAATGTGATTGATTTGGATTGTATAGTACTTGGATTATCAGATTTCGATTGCATTATCGGTATAGACATGTTAACCAAGTACAGGGCGACTGTAGATTGTTTCCAGAAAGTGGTCAGATTTAGACCATAAATGGCAGCTGAATGGAAATTCTACGGTAAGGGTTCTCGAGCCAAGATCCCTTTGATATTTTTGTTATCTATGACTCATTTATTGCAGAGAGGTGCAGAAAGATTTCTGATTTATGCAGTCGATGTATAGAAATCCAGTCCAGCAGTGACAGATATTACAGTGGTGCATGAATTTGCTGATGTATTTCCTGATGAAATCCCTGGTTTGCCTCCAGTTCGAGAAATAGATTTCAGTATTGAGTTAATGCCAGGTACGCAACCGATATCTAAAGCTCCTTACAGAATGACACATATTGAATTTAAGGAGTTGAAGGACCAGTTGGAAGATTTGCTAGCCAAAGGGTTCATTAGGCCGAGCGTTTCACCTTGGGGAGCTCCGGTACTTTTTGTACAAACGAAAGATGGTTCCATGCGGTTGTGTATCGATTATCGTCAACTGAACAAGGTGATAGTAAATAATAAGTATCCATTGCCCATAATCAACGACTTGTTTGATCAGCTACAGGGTTCAGCTACCTATTCTAAAATCGATTTGCGATCTGGATATCATCAGTTGAGGGTACGAGATGAAGATATCCCTAAAACTGCTTTCAGAACAAGGTATGAACATTATGAATTTATTGTCATGCCTTTTGGTTTAACCAATGCTCCTGCAGTATTTATGGGATTGATGAATAGGGTGTTTCAGAAATACTTGGATGACTTTGTCATTATTTTTATCTATGATATCTTGATATATTCCAAGAATGTGCATGATCATGCTGAACATCTCAGAATTGTATTACAGACTTTGAGAACTGAAAATTTATATGTCAAGTTATCGAAATATGAGTTTTGGTTGTAGAAAGTTGTGTTTCTTGGGCATATCATTTCAGGTGATGGCATTTCAGTGGATCCAAGCAAGGTAGGGGCTGTACTGAATTGGCCTAGACCTACATCAGTGCCAGAAATACGGAGTTTTATGGGCTTAACAGGACACTATCATAGCTTTATCCGAGATTTTTCCAGCATTGCCAAGCCTATGATGCAGTTAACTCAGAAGAATATGCCGTATGTTTGGACTGAAGCTTGTGAAGCTAGTTTCTTGGAGTTGAAAAAGAGACTTACCAGTGCACCTGTCTTGACAATTCCTTCAGATACAGGTGATTATGTTGTATATTGTGATGCTTCTCACATGGGACTTGGATGTGTGCTCATGCAGAGAGACCATGTAATTGCTTATGCCTCGAGACAGCTGAAGCCACACGAGTTCAGATACCCAATTCATGATCTTGAATTGGCAGCCATTGTATTTGATTTGAAGATATGGCGACATTATCTTTATGGTGAGAAGTTTGAAATATTTTCTGATCATAAAAGTTTGAAATATCTATTTTCGCAGTCAGAATTGAATATGAGACAGCGTAGATGGCTAGATTTACTGAAAGATTTCGATTGCGAGATTAAATACTATCCAGGAAAATCCAATGCAGCTGCAGATTCCTTGAATAGACAGGTATGTTCTTTGTCCTTGTCTACGATAGGTGTATCTCAATTGGTAGAATATTGTTGTCTTTTTGGATTAGTATTTGAAACAAATATACAACCTATCAGAATTTGTGCTATTAAAGCTGAGCCAGAACTGTTGATGCGAATCAAAGAAGCACGGAAGAATGATCAAAATATTCAGAAATAGATTGAGATGGTCAGATCTGGACATCAATCAGAATATTAGGTCAGTGCTGATGATGTTTTATATGTGAATAACAGACTTGTTGTTCCAGATGTTTCAGACTTGAAACAACAGATATTAAAAGAGGCTCATAGCAGTTGATTCAGTATTCATCCTAGTGGCAGAAAAATGTATAATGATCTGAATATACAGTATTGGTGGAAACAGATGAAAGCAGATGTCACGGATTTTGTGTATAAATGTTTGAATTGCCAACAGGTGAAAGCGGAAAGAAAGAAACCAGGTGGTCTATAGCAAAATTTGTCTATTCTGGAGTGGAAATGGGATCACATTTCCATGGATTTCGTTACACAGCTACGACATTCATCCAAAGGGTGCGATGCCATTTGGGTGATTATTGGCATATTGACGAAATCAGCATGCTTTATCTCGTACAGAATGACGTATAGACATGATCAGATGGCAGAGATTTACGTCAGAGAAGTGGCAAGATTACATGGTGTGTCTAAATCTATTGTTTCAGATCGAGACCCTAGATTTACATCACACTTTTGGCATAGCTTGCAACAAGCTCTTGGTACTCAATTGCATCTGAGTACAATTTATCATCCTCAAACAGACGGACAGTCAGAGCGGACTATCCAGACACTTAAGGATATGCTGAGAGCTGTAGTACTAGACTTTGGTACTACATGGCAAGATTCATTACCACTTGCAGAATTTTCTTATAATAATAGCTATCAGACCAGCATAGAGATGGCTCTATTTGAAGCAGTGTACGGAAAGAAACGTAGATCACCGTTGTATTGGGATGATATCTCAGAAGTACCTGACGTTGGGCCTGATATGATTTGTGAAATGACTGAAAATGTGAAGCTTATACAGAAAAAAATGAAAACAGCTCAGGACAGACAATCAAAGTATTTGAATATTAGACGTTGACCTCTATCTTTTGATCAGGGAGACAGAGTATTCTTGAAGATTTCTCCATTTAGAGGTACAGTCAAATTCGGCAAAAGAGGAAAGTTATCTCCACGTTTTATCGGTCCATATGAGATTATTGAGAAGATAGGCAATCTTGCTTATCGACTCGCTCTTCCTCCATCTTTGTCTGGTATTCATGATGTATTTCATGTATCCATGCTTCGTAAGTATCAGCCTGATCCTTTCCATATTCTTCAGTCCGATGAAGCTGAACTTGACGAGACTCTTAGCTATTTTGAGCAGCCTATTCAGATTCTTGATCATAAAGACAAACAGCTCAGAAACAAACGATTCAGTTGGTCAAAGTTCAGTGGAGTCGACATGGCACTGAAGAAGTGACTTGAGAGACTGAGTTAGATATGAGACAGAGATTTCCAGAGTTGTTTCATTGATGTGAGTTCTTATTCTGTTTTCTGTTATTTCATTATCTTATGAGTATACAGATTGCATATACAGCTTGTTTATGGTTTCGACGAAGAACTCATGTCTTAGAGTAGGAGAAATGTAAGTCCCGGGATTATTTAATTTTAATCCAAGAATATTTAATTTGAGAATATTTAGAGTTTAGAATTAAATTCTAATATTTTTAAAGGAATAAGGATTTAAATTGAATTAAATCGCTTTTCTAGGGACTGAATTTTAAATAGCCAAAAGTTCAGGGACTAAAGTGCAATTTGGATATATATATATATATATATATATATATATATATCTTAATTCCCACTTGTAATATATCATTATTCACGTGAACTATCAGAAGAAAAGAAAGTAAAAAGGCAGAAGACGGCTGAACCTTCACAAAACACTATTTTTGATCTGTAAAAGCTTTGATAACTTTTGATCCGACCGTCGGTAATCAAAATCGAATATATATCTGCGATCACCGCTCTGAGAGCTACGTTTTGGTATAAGTTTCATTCACTTTTCTCATATTTGATTTTTATGTTTAAGATGGGTTTTTATGATTCTTGGATATATGTGTGTATAAGCTAGAACCGATTGTATATTCGCAGACGGATCGAAAAAAGACTGTAGTTTGGATTTCTTATGAATTTAGAAGCAAAATTCGAAATCTCCAATTCTGAAATGTTGCTGGACGTGTTTTTATAGGATTTATATGGTGAAGAATATGATGAGATTGGCTTGGTATATTGATTTAGCTATTGATTCGGTTACCTATTTTTAGCCGTTACGTCGTCGATTTCAGAATTGATATACGTTCAAGCCTATTGATTTAGCTATGCTTTAAATTGAATGGTTAGTTGATCTTTGAGCTTATGATAATTCATTTTCAGATTTGTTTTGAAGTGTTCGAACTCGGGATTCAAAGTTCGAATCGGAATAGAAAAGCTTGAGGTTTGAAGTAGTTTGATTGATTGATTTGCAACGACGTCGAACAGACTTTGATATGCAGTTTTGATCTTATGTTTTCAGATTTGAAGTATTTTCAGACTCGACATTGAAAGGTATAAATAACATCGAATCCAGATGGGATAGAACACTCGAAATAGATACGATTTTTGAGTTTTCCCTTTTAAATCACATACTTGTTTTCTTAGATGTTTTTATGTGATTTTGGATTATTGATATTGTTTGTTGAGTATTTGGTTATGAGTTCAAGTTGTTTTACAGTATTTAATGCATACAGATTGTGTTGCATTCATATAGAACTCTACCTTGACAAACATAGAGGGCTGATTGTCCCAGTGTGTATATGAAGTTTGGAGGACTATAGTTGAGTGGCACGGAATGTAGATTTACTTTCAGAGCTAGATGACTCACTATAGTTGCACCAAAGTTAGGGGATGTAAAATACTTGACGTCACCTCGATTGGGTGAGTTGGTGATTGATTAGAGAATTTTGTTCCTCGGGATCCCAAGAACCAATATTCGATTGATATCAGATTTGATAGCCTTCATTTGAAACATGCATTGCATTCACGTTTATTATATTGCATGTTTTGTTATTTATACTGGGATTTTATTCTCACCGGAGTTATCCGGCTATTGTTGTGTTTTGTATGTGTGCATGGAAATAGATGGGGTAGGAGCTGGTCAAACTCGACGTGGATAGCTCGAAATAGAGTTTTAGCATGTGAGGACTCGAGTTTTAAAAAAGAGGACATGTATATTGAGTGTATCAAACATATTAGAATAAGAACATGAACCCTTGTATATATGTTTGCGAGTACTCGTTTATGTTTGATGTCGTGTATCCTAGATGAAGGTATTAATGTATTTTACATGTTTATGATTGTGTAGTTGAATAAGAATGCATGTAAATGAGGTTTGAGATTGAATAAGAGTTGTATATATCATGTTTACAGCTTTTCAATGTTTAATTCTGAATTTTTACTAGAGGGCACGGACCCCGGGCCAAGGTCCGTTCAGGGGTCCGTACTTTGCCTTGAAATACCTTTGTTGTCAAATTCAGACTTGGGAATGAACCCAGGTCCATAAGAGGCACGGATCCCGTGCCTTGGTCCGTGCATGGTCCGGACCAAGGTCCGTGTGTGGTCTGCCCATGTAAAAAAAAAGTTATTCTTTTAGCGACGTTTTTTTTGCGTCGCCAAATGTAAGGTTTTGCGTCGCCAATTGTCCTGCATTATTTTTTTTTATTATGAAGCAGACTAATATTTAGATTGATTATTTCTAGTTATTAATCGTCCTGTAAGATTAGATTAGCACCCGAGGTCCCCACAGTAGTTAAGGCTTTTAGAATAAGATTATAAAGCATGAGTACTTTGCATTGTAATGCGGATTATAGGCTTGGACATAGTGCTGATCTAGCTTGCCTAGTTTATGAGGTACGAAAGTATTATTCGAGATATCCAGATTGAGTATGCATGTATTATGTGTTTGCATGGATTATGTGATTGCATATTTTATATGTCTTTATATACAGCATGTCATGATTGTATATTGCATACATGAGCATATCGAGCCTTTACCTTAGAGGTATCCTGTAGTAGGGCGCTCACCCTACGAGTTTGTGGATGGTTGGATACATAAGTCTTGTGTCAGGTCACCGTGATGGTTGGACACTTGTACTAGTATCAGGTCACCATTATCCACTGGGTATATGAGCCACATCCTGAGGCGACGACGCAGCGTGCTATATACCCTGGGCCCGGTCTTTGAGCTTGTTTCTTGATCTGAGAGTCTTGATACACAGTTCACTTGCATACATGCACACATAACACCGTATACTCATACTCTCGTACTGATATTATCATGCTCATGTCCCGTACTTTGTTGTATCTTGACACCTTATTCCACGGGGAAGGTCTGCGGGTGGACGATGTGGGTGGTTCCAGGAAGGCTTAGGCGTTGGATGACCAACAGGGCTTTGTCTAGGCTTTTGTTTCAGTTGTATTTGGGTTAATGCACTGGATTTATTCGATATGGTTGTAATCAATATTTTATTGTTGTTTAAGTTTTCCGCTGTTTAATTTCTGATTTATTTAATTAAGTTAAATGCATGCTTAAGCTTCTGATTAGTAGGTGATCATGGTGCGGGTCACAACATTTATGGTATCAGAGCATGCATAGTAATCTTGGAATCTAGATAGTTGAAATTGGGATTAACCTTTAATCATCGTGTAGATGGCGGGTCATGGTGACGAGAGTAGTCACGACAACATAGGTGGACGGTGGGGTGATCAGGACGATTGGGAGCATCGTCGGGGACGTCATCACCATCGTCATGATGATCAGAGGCATTTCAATATGCATAGGTTTATGTAGATGGGTCCAAAACCTTTAATCGGAGGAGAGTCACCAGAGGATGCGGGGAACTGGCTACGACGTATGGAAGTTTGTTTTCGGGAATTTCGATGCACTGAGGAGCAGCGGTACTAAACGACATCGTTTTAAGAACATTAACTGATGTTCTTGACTAGATGTTGACTAGATGTTTGCGCGAACATCTAGTCAACATGTAGTCAAGAACATAAGTTAATGTTCTTAAAACGATGTCGTTTAGTATATTGCCCTTTTTTCGAAGTCAAGAACAAAAGTTAATGTTCTTGAACTCAAACATTGACTAGATGTTCACGCGAACATCCTTATATTTTAATAATTTTCAAATTAAAAACGAAATAAATATAAATTAGTTTTAGTATTTAGTTTTTAACATTAAAAACATAATATTTAGTTTATACTAAAATTTTAGAATATAAAAAATTTGTCTTTAATGACCGAAGGATACATTTTAATTTACATATAAATATAAAACGGTAAAATAATAATATTAATTTGAATATTAAAAATATTTTATTTTCCCCAAATTTTGATAATATTTTGTAAAATAAAATTTTTAAATTTATAGTTTTTAATGAGGAGCTTATATTTGTTAATTTTTCTCCTGCTGAATAGTGATGCCCCAAATTCACTTTCTTTCTAACTATCATGTTTTATTTGTGGTACTATTATATCTTTTTTTTGGTATAGAATAGTAACGATTTCGGTACACAAATTGCAATGATGTGGTATTATAGTTCCTCAAATGTGTGACATATCATATATATAATTTGTTTCAATGTGGTACTATTGTAGTGGATGTTTGAGTTCAAGAACATTAACTTATGTTCTTGACTTCGAAAAAAGGGCAATATACTAAACGACATAGATTTAAGAACATTAACTGATGTTCTTGACTAGATGTTGACTAGATGTTCGCGCGAACATCTTTATATTTTAATAATTTTCAAATTAAAAAACAAAATAAATATAAATTAGTTTTAGTATTTAGTTTTTAACATTAAAAACATAATATTTAGTTTATACTAAAATTTTAGAATATAAACAATTTGTCTTTAATGACCGAAGTATACATTGTAATTTACATATAAATATAAAACGGTAAAATAATAATATTAATTTGAATATTAAAAATATTTTATTTTTCCCCAAATTTTGATAATATTTTGTAAAATAAAATTTTTAAATTTATAGTTTTTAATGAGGAGCTTATATTTGTTAATTTTTCTCCTGCTGAATAGAGATGCCCCAAATTCACTTTCTTCCTAACTATCATGTTTTATTTGTGGTACTATTATATCTTTTTTGTGGTATAGAACAGTAACGATTTCGGTACACAAATTGCAATGATGTGGTATTATAGTTCCTCAAATGTGGTACATATCATATATATAATTTGTTTCAATGTGGTACTATTGTAGTGGATGTTTGAGTTCAAGAACATTAACTTATGTTCTTGACTTCGAAAAAAGGGCAATATACTAAACGACATAGTTTTAAGAACATTAACTGATGTTCTTGACTAGATGTTGACTAGATGTTCGCGCGAACATCCTTATATTTTTAATAATTTTCAAATTAAAAACAAAATAAATATAAATTAGTTTTAGTATTTAGTTTTTAACATTAAAAACATAATATTTAGTTTATACTAAAATTTTAGAATATAAACAATTTGTCTTTAATGACCGAAGGATACATTGTAATTTACATATAAATATAAAACGGTAAAATAATAATATTAATTTGAATATTAAAAATATTTTATTTTTCCCCAAATTTTGATAATATTTTGTAAAATAAAATATTTAAATTTATAGTTTTTAATGAGGAGCTTATATTTGTTAATTTTTCTCCTGCTGAATAGTGATGCCCCAAATTCACTTTCTTCCTAACTATCATGTTTTATTTGTGGTACTATTATATCTTTTTTGTGGTATAGAATAGTAACGATTTCGGTACACAAATTGCAATGATGTGGTATTATAGTTCCTCAAATGTGGTACATATCATATATATAATTTGTTTCAATGTGGTACTATTGTAGTGGATGTTTGAGTTCAAGAACATTAACTTTTGTTCTTGACTTCGAAAAAAAGGCAATATACTAAACGACATCGTTTTAAGAACATTAACTGATGTTCTTGACTAGATGTTGACTAGATGTTCGCGCGAACATTTAGTCAACATCTATTCAAGAACATAAGTTAATGTTCTTAAAACGATGTCGTTTAGTATATTGCCCTTTTTTCGAAGTCAAGAACAAAAGTTAATGTTCCTGAACTCAAAAATTGAATAGATGTTCGCGCGAACATCTTTATATTTTAATAATTTAGAAATTAAAAAAGAAATAAATATAAATTAGTTTTAATATTTAGTTTTTAACATTAAAAACATAATATTTAGTTTATACTAAAATTTTAGAATATAAAAAATTTGTCTTTAATGACCGAAGGATACATTGTAATTTACATATAAATATAAAACGGTAAAATAATAATATTAATTTGAATATTAAAAATATTTTATTTTTCCCCAAATTTTGATAATATTTTGTAAAATAAAATTTTTAAATTTATAGTTTTTAATGAGGAGATTATATTTGTTAATTTTTCTCCTGCTGAATAGTGATGCCCCAATTTCACTTTCTTCCTAACTATCATGTTTTATTTGTGGTACTATTATATCTTTTTTGTTGTATAGAATAGTAACGATTTCGGTACACAAATTGCAATGATGTGGTATTATAGTTCCTCAAATGTGGTACATATCATAAATATAATTTGTTTCAATGTGGTACTATTGTAGTGGATGTTTGAGTTCAAGAACATTAACTTATATTCTTGACTTCGAAAAAAGGGAAATATACTAAACGACATCGTTTTAAGAACATTAACTGATGTTCTTGACTAGATGTTGACTAGATGTTCGCGCGAACATCCTCATATTTTAATAATTTTCAAATTAAAAACAAAATAAATATAAATTAGTTTTAGTATTTAGTTTTTAACATTAAAAACATAATATTTAGTTTATACTAAAATTTTAGAATATAAAAAATTTGTCTTTAATGACCGAAGGATACAGTGTAATTTACATATAAATATAAAATGGTAAAATAATAATATTAATTTGAATATTAAAAATATTTAATTTTCCCCAAATTTTGATAATATTTTGTAAAATAAAATTTTTAAATTTATAGTTTTTAATGAGGAGCTTATATTTGTTAATTTTTCTCCTGCTGAATAGTGATGCCCCAAATTCACTTTCTTCCTAACTATCATGTTTTATTTGTGGTACTATTATATCTTTTTTGTGGTATAGAATAGTAACAATTTCGGTACACAAATTGCAATGATGTGGTATTATAGTTCCTCAAATGTGGTACATATCATATATATAATTTGTTTTAATGTGGTACTATTGTAGTGGATGTTTGAGTTCAAGAACATTAACTTATGTTCTTGACTTCGAAAAAAGGGCAATATACTAAACGACATAGATTTAAGAACATTAACTGATGTTCTTGACTAAATGTTGACTAGATGTTCGCGCGAACATCCTTATATTTTAATAATTTTCAAATTAAAAACAAAATAAATATAAATTAGTTTTAGTATTTAGTTTTTAACATTAAAAACATAATATTTAGTTTATACTAAAATTTTAGAATATAAACAATTTGTCTTTAATGACCGAAGTATACATTGTAATTTACATATAAATATAAAATGTTAAAATAATAATATTAATTTGAATATTAAAAATATTTTATTTTTCCCCAAATTTTGATAATATTTTGTAAAATAAAATTTTTAAATTTATAGTTTTTAACGAGGAGCTTATATTTGTTAATTTTTCTCCTGCTGAATAGTGATGCCCCAAATTTACTTTCTTCCTAACTATCATGTTTTATTTGTGGTACTATTATATCTTTTTTGTGGTATATAATAGTAACGATTTCGGTACACAAATTGCAATGATGTGGTATTATAGTTCCTCAAATAGGGTACATATCATATATATAATTTGTTTCAATGTGGCACTATTGTAGTGGATGTTTGAGTTCAAGAACATTAATTTATGTTCTTGACTTCGAAAAAAGGGCAATATACTAAACGACATAGTTTTAAGAACATTAACTGATGTTCTTGACTAGATGTTGACTAGATGTTCGCGCGAACATTCTTATATTTTAATAATTTTCAAATTAAAAACAAAATAAATATAAATTAGTTTTAGAATTTAGTTTTTAACATTAAAAACATAATATTTAGTTTATACTAAAATTTTAGAATATAAACAATTTGTCTTTAATGACCGAAGGATACATTGTAATTTACATATAAATATAAAACGGTAAAATAATAATATTAATTTGAATATTAAAAATATTTTATTTTTCCCCAAATTTTGATAATATTTTGTAAAATAAAATTTTTAAATTTATAGTTTTTAATGAAGACCTTATATTTGTTAATTTTTCTCTTGCTGAATAGTGATGCCCCAAATTCACTTTCTTCCTAACTATCATGTTTTATTTGTGGTACTATTATATCTTTTTTGTGGTATAGAATAGTAACGATTTCGGTACACAAATTGCAATGATGTGGTATTATAGTTCCTCAAATGTGGTACATATCATATATATAATTTGTTTCAATGTGGTACTATTGTAGTGGATGTTTGAGTTCCAAAACATTAACTTTTGTTCTTGACTTCAAAAAAAATGCAATATACTAAACGACATCGTTTTAAGAACATTAACTGATGTTCTTGGCGTGAACATCTAGTCAACATCTAGTCAAGAACATAAGTTAATGTTCTTAAAACGATGTCGTTTAGTATATTGCCCTTTTTTCGAAGTCAAGAACAAAAGTTAATGTTCGTGAACTCAAACATTGACTAAATGTTCGCGCGAACATCTTTATATTTTAAAAATTTTCAAATTAAAAACGAAATAAATATAAATTAGTTTTAGTATTTAGTTTTTAACATTAAAAACATAATATTTAGTTTATACTAAAATTTTTGAATATAAAAAATTTGTCTTTAATGACCAAAGGATACATTGTAATTTACATATAAATATAAAATGATAAAATAATAATATTAATTTGAATATTAAAAATATTTTATTTTTCCCCAAATTTTGATAATATTTTGTAAAATATAATTTTTAAATTTATAGTTTTTAATGAGGAGTTTATATTTGTTAATTTTTCTCCTGCTGAATAGTGATGCCCCAAATTCACTTTCTTCCTAACTATCATGTTTTATTTGTGGTACTATTATATCTTTTTTGTGGTATGAAATAGTAACGATTTCGGTACACAAATTGCAATGATGTGGTATTATAGTTCCTCAAATTTGGTACATATCATAAATATAATTTGTTTCAATGTGGTACTATTGTAGTGGATGTTTGAGTTCAAGAACATTAACTTATATTCTTGACTTCGAAAAAAGGGCAATATACTAAACGACATCGTTTTAAGAACATTAACTGATGTTTTTGACTAGATGTTGACTAGATGTTTGCGCGAACATCCTCATATTTTAATAATTTTCAAATTAAAAACAAAATAAATATAAATTAGTTTTGTATTTAGTTTTTAACATTAAAAACATAATATTTAGTTTATACTAAAATTTTAGAATATAAAAAATTTGTCTTTAATGACCGAAGGATACATTGTAATTTACATATAAATATAAAATGGTAAAATAATAATATTAATTCTAATATTAAAAATATTTAATTTTCCCCAAATTTTGATAATATTTTGTAAAATAAAATTTTTAAATTTATAGTTTTTAATGAGGAGCTTATATTGTTAATTTTTCTCCTGCTGAATAGTGATGCCCCAAATTCACTTTCTTCCTAACTATTATGTTTTATTTGTGGTACTATTATATCTTTTTTGTGGTATAGAATAGTAACGATTTCGGTACACAAATTTCAATGATGTGGTATTATAGTTCCTCAAATGTGATACATATCATATATATAATTTGTTTCAACGTGGTACTATTATAGTGGATGTTTGAGTTCAAGAACATTAACTTATGTTTTTGACTTCGAAAAAAGGGCAATATACTAAACGACATCGTTTTAAGAACATTAACTGATGTTCTTGACTAGATGTTGACTAGATGTTCGCGCGAACATCCTTATATTTTAATAATTTTCAAATAAAAAACATAATAAATATAAATTAGTTTTAGTATTTAGTTTTTAACATTAAAAACATAATATTTAGTTTATACTAAAATTTTAGAATATAAAAAATTTGTCTTTAATGACCGAAGGATACATTGTAATTTACATATAAATATAAAACGGTAAAATAATAATATTAATTTGAATATTAAAAATATTTTATTTTTCTCCAAATTTGGATAATATTTTGTAAAATAAAATTTTTAAATTTATAGTTTTTAATGAGGAGCTTATATTTGTTAATTTTTCTCCTGCTGAATAGTGATGCCCCAAATTCACTTTCTTCCTAATTATCATGTTTTATTTGTGGTACTATTATATCTTTTTTGTGGTATAGAATAGTAACGATTTCGGTACACAAATTGCAATGATGTGGCATTATAGTTCCTCAAATGTGGTACATATCATATATATAATTTGTTTCAATGTGGTACTATTGTAGTGGATGTTGAGTTCAAGAACATTAACTTATGTTCTTGACTTCAAAAAAAGGGTAATATACTAAACGACATCGTTTTAAGAACATTAACTGATGTTCTTGACTAAAGGCATTGTGTGCTTATCAGAGGAGGGACTGAAACAGAATTTTGTTATGATGTGATGATGAATTGTACACTAATCTGTTTGATTATCAGATATGCTTCCCCGACCAGCACCGACTACTTGACAGACTTTGGCAATGAATCAGCCAGAGCAGACTAATGTTGCGCAGATAACAGTGACAGCACCTGAACATGGACAGAGTAGTACTTCTGCTGATGTGTTTGGTGATTGATAAGCGCGAATTTTATAGCTTATTTGGCACTTTATTTTGTCGTATTCGTGCTTATCTGGCATTTATATTCCGAGTTTTGTGCATAAATCATCATATTTTCTATGTTTGTAGGTTTGACTAAGATTTGAGAAGAACTGAATATTGAAGAAAAAGTCAAACAATTCAATGTCACGTTGGATCTTGGCCGGAGAACATGGAAAAATCTTAAGTCGCCAAGAGAATTGAAGGAAGGAAATAGCACGGACCCTGTGCATACTTTGGAAGAGGGTCTGTGCCTGTTCGAAGCAAAAGACATTGGAAGAAAAATAATACACGGACCCCGTGCACCATCTGGGAAAGGGTCCATGTACCATCGGCTTTTGAGAAGTTATTCACAGAGAAATGCCCGGACCCCGTGCACCTTCTGGAATAGGGTCCGTGTGGCTTCGTAAAAAGTTTGGGCTGGAATTTTTAATACACGGACCTAGGCACGGACCATGTCCGGGGTCCGTGTACACTGCAAATATGAAAAAAAAAATAATAATTCGTGCAGAATTTGGGATTTTTGGAATTCTGATTATTTTGGGCAATATTAGACATTATTTTGGACGAAAATAAAGGAGGTATAAAAGGGAATAAAGCCCTAATTGGAGAGGACTTTTGGAACTTCTGATTTTTTACTGATAGACTTTGGAGAGATTTTCGGGATTTGACAGCTGAGAGCTTGGAAGAGAAGAAACGCGCAACGCAAGCAAGATTCGGCACTATTGCTGAGAATTTTCTTTTCTTCTTTTTCTGTTTTATTTTATTATGAATTCAAACATGAAAATTTTGTTTGATTTTATTATTATGGAGTAGTCGTCTTTTGACCGGGGCCAAAATAGGGCCACACTATTGATTTTTGTTTATGGGACGGATTGATTGAATTTTGATTTATGGAATATTTATTGATTAATGTTTGTGCATAATTCTTGCGTTTAATCTGGCCAATTAATTGCATGTATGTCGTTCGATCTGGACTTGAAAAAGAAAAGATTGAAATTAGCTTCAAAAATATTGATGAACACATGGTTAAATCGACTAGAAATAGTATTCGTTTTCAGTGTGCGATTTTAGGAAAAAGTTAAAATTCCATAACTCGTGAATGCGTTTTTGTTTAATTAAATTCAATTAGAAATAATTGGACAGTTAAATGAAAATAGGGTTATTAATTTTAGAAATAGATTAATAATTATTCTAGGGAATTTTGTCGTGAATATGAATGAGTTTTGTTTGATTAAATCCAATACGTGGCAATTATCGATGTCTGGTACCGTTGTGTGTTCCTGGTCATTTTCCTAAAATTTGAATCAGTCTTAAAGCTTTTCTGTTCATTTAATTTAATTTAAACTTCTGCTTTAGAATAATTTATTTTATTTTAATTAGTAGTTAATTTATAAAAATCCTTTATTTTAATTAGCCTAGATTAATTTGAATAGTCTATATCTTAGTATTTAAATGTTAGTCTCTGTGGGATCGACTTGGACTCTGTCCAACTATATTATAATTTGACCTAGTTCACTTGCTAGAATTTTTTCCAACCGAAATTTTCGGTCAAGTTTTTGG
>NC_133123.1:227716322-227740031 GCF_033568475.1 Henckelia pumila | reverse complement strand
GTATTCGCATGAAAATATCAGAAAATGGAATAACAGAGCTCGAAACCTTTCATTTTCATTTGATTTTCGATTGTTCAAAACCCCGTAACTTTTGATCCGATCGTCCGATTTGGATTCCGAAAAGTGTTCTGGAATCCTTGCGACAAGGGCTTCGATCTTGTGTAAGTATTTTGATGTTTATCATAGGTTTCAAATCGTTTATGGCAGAGATCAGATTTTGATGTTATGATCATGTTTTTCAACGTTTGTACAAGTCGATATCGAAACGAATCTATATTGATTATTGAATGAACTTGAAATGAATTCCAGCATGTAATTCTATGATGATAGCTGATGGTATGATTAGTATGATGAGATTAGTGATATATCACACGTTCATGAAGTTAAGAAGTAGCTTCGAATTCGATATTGAGTCGGTTACCGATTTTTAATCGCTACGCCGCCAATTAATGATTTGAAGTTGTTTTGATAGCCTATGATTCAAATGATATGTTCTTGAAGATGGTGTTAATGTTGTAGCAATTTTATTATTCAATTTCAGATTAGTTTTGAAGGTTGCAACTCAAGAACTTTGAATCCGAACCGAAGAAGGAGACGTTGAGGTTTGAAGCGATATGATTGACGACATATTGATGATTTTGAATCGATATTGAAATGATCGAAATAGAATGAAGATTGATATGCAATGTTTTGATGATAAGTTTCTGATTTTAAGCGTTCAAAACAAGAAGAAATATGAAGGTATAAGACAACATCGAGAATTCTGGAACTTGTTACTCAAGGATGATACGTCTTGAGTTGTTCCGAACAAATCACATTCTTGTTATTGTTGTTTAGTATTTGATTGATGTTTTTGATCCATCACAGGTAGTGGATATTTTATTTCTTATGATATGATATGATGTGATATTTAATTGATTCTAATGACCAGGTCAGATGGACCTTATTTTCTAGTCTGATGCGACGACGATAGATAGTTATACATGTCAAGATCGGATATGATTCTTGATGGCAAACAAAGTGATATGAATCAATTCTTGAGAGTAGCAGAGCTATAGAAAATTAAATGGATAGATTATCGTGAGATTTTGATTTTATATCTTGAATTGATATTCTATTGAATTGAGAATATATATATGTTTTTTTTTACTGAGAATGTTTTTCTCCTACCGGAGGTTTCCAGGCTTTTTCGTCTTGCTTTTTATGGTGTGCATGACAATAGGAAGGGCTTGGAAGCGAGTCATACGAGATTTGGATGGTTTTTTAGATTGTATATTGAGAGATTTAGAGTGGAGACTCGGGTTAAGAAGTTGATGTTAAAAGCTTGATGCATTCTTAGAAGGTTGTTGGTCTATTTTGAGATTTGGAGCTAGATGTTTATAGTGTTGTATTATACTTTTAGAAACTTGTATATGATTATTGTGAATGTTTAAATATGATTGTAGATTATGTTTAGAACTTTGTCTTGTTCTTCAATGCATGTTTTAGACTTGATAATCCTTGATTTGGAGGAATGGAAGGAATCACTTTTTGCTGTCAAAACCCATAGCAGGAGGCTGCCCAGAGCAGTGCTCGGTCTGCACTTTTTTTTTTAGAAGGGATCGACGCGCAGCCCATTTTTGCACCAAACCGAGATTTGGGTAGGGTAGGGCTCTCTCGGTCCGCTCGTTTTTAGAGGACCTAGCGCACCCCTGTTTTGAAAAACAAAATATATTTGTTTGATAATCTTCCTTCCTTTGTTCATTAATGTTGTTTAATGACTAATGCCCCTAAGAATGAGATTAGCAACCCGATGGCCTCACAACTGGATTGTATCAGTGGAGTATAGTAAGTTTCTTGGATGCGAGATAGAAAGCTGGAGACGGGGATTAGATGATTCACATGCATTTATAGTGCATGAGTATTCATTACTCGATTTGATGAATTCGATGATTTGATAATTTGCATGTGAGCGTGATCTATCTTTGAAATTCAACTGCGCTAATTTACTGATTTGTATATTTTTGAACTTTCTTACTGATTTTTGTATAAGATTTTCCCCGGGTGATGTATTCACCCAGAATCGACAGAGAACAGTTTGTTCTTTGGGTGATGTAAGCCACCCTGACTAAACAGAATGCGTATGGTCAGACTAAACAAAATTGTATGGCTCAGATGAACGAAGTATTTCCAATTTGAACAGTAACAGAATATCAGCGAATGAATAGATGATATTGCAGGTTAGAAGTTGGCTTGAAGAATTTGAGAAGGTGTTCAAATACCTCAAATATACAGATGAATATCATATAAGATTGATTGTATACCAACTTCGAAACCTAGCAACCAGCTGATAGATTCTGATGAAGGAAATTCTGACAGAAAATAGGTATTCATTGTTGGTAAGTGCTTTGAATAGGGTTTTAATTAACAATTCTTTTCCAAAACAGATAGAAATTATGAAAAAAGAATAATATACCAATCAGAAGCAGAGTTAAGTTAACTTTTAATATTGAAGAATGCATTGCTAGATATTCAATTCATAGGCCTACTATAATTCTTCGGATTTGTAGATGATAATAATGAAGATCAAAATTGAGTTATATAATTATGGCTTGAATTCGAAGATTATGTCTGAATAAATGTTGACGATTGAAACATTTTATCGAAGACATATACAGGGCTAAGTAGGAATTGAAGCTGAATGGTGTGTTAGGAGTATGAAAATTGTAGACATGCAAGAGTATGTGAGATACTCACATCTTTATCTTCAATTTTTTTTCCAGAACAGATATGAAGTGAATGATATGAAAGTTGTTGAATCCGAACATTTTGGTGATAACAAAAATTAACTCATTGTATTGGAGTTTGCTGCCAATTTTATGTATTTAAGGTATCTACCGCATCTGCTACCGCAACCATTACTAGCCCTTCAGATATCTAACGGAAGCTTGTCAACCGCCCTTGTCTATCGACCGGGTTGCAGTCCACTAAGTTCTATCGACTGGTTACTCAAACCAAGCAGAGGGTAAATCTAATACTAACGGTAGGATGCTGGACTGATTATCAAGAATAATTCAAGTCCAAATACTTGAGACAACGACGTTCGTTTTTGCAAGATCTTTTATCAAAAGCAAGAACCGGGCGTATCAAGAAGATCTTTTGGTTCTTGCATCGAGACAGCAGGTTGCACTAAAATGGCAAAAAAAAATAAAACGCAGAAGAATGGCTACAGATATAAAGCATTCGACCGTTCTATCCCATATTTGGACCCTGGAAAGTTATCTGCATTTAAAGAGAAAGTTGTACGATTCTTCATTGCAGAATCATCCACTATGACATTGTAGGATAGCATTAATTGTGCATTCAATGCCAGTCTCAGAACGTTCAAAATTAAAGACGTCAGTTGATGATAGGCCTATATAAGGAAAGGAAGGATTGCCTCAACATTGGAACTACAAAAAGATAGACCGAAAAATACAAACAATAAATCAACTAAAAAACTTAGACAATCAAAAACTCGATCATATTGAATATTATCAGAATCCTTCATCTGATATCCTGAAGCAATATTTGAGCACCACTTTAATATGATCATACACTTATTTGCTCCTAAAATCAACCCTCACCTACGATACTACATTATCTGATCTTCAAGGATCCTCCCCCCCAATTCTAGGGTTTTACAAGCCTCCTCGGATCTGCTTTGCAGTTTGAAGAAGATCATACCGGGACCTCGTCCACCATCTGAAGAGACTTGAAGCTACTCTGTAAAAGCTTCCACCAGTCCTGATAAGAACTGAGAAGAAGATCTTTATCTGTGTAAATCTTAGGAGTTTCGGAATTAAGGCATTGGGATTAGTCCTAAGTCTGTGAAGTGGGTGTATTGGCCAAGACGTTGTAATAACCAAAGGTCTTTCTTAGTGAATTTCCTTCCTAAGTGGAAAGGATGAAGGGGGGAGACGTAGAAGGAAATTTTTTTAAAAAAAAAAAGCTGTCGAACTTCCATAATACGTTAGCCTTATTCCATTATTGCATACTTACCATTACATCTTGCTCATTCATCTTTGTTTTAACTTGCTTGTGCATCACTAAAAGCTTTTGAAACTGTTTCCGCACTACTATTTAAGTTGTTTCAAAATGTTTTTAGATGTTGAGAAAATAGATTAAGTGAAAACTAAAACTTCACCTTGATCATATTTAAAGAAACGTAAATAAGTTTCAGAGTTGTTATTCACCCCCCTCCACCCTTTGTGAACCGATCCCAAACAAGTGGTCATCAGTGAAGAGGGGTTTTTCCTCAACTGTTGATCTAAAGCTTTGAAATCATGACTTCTTTCAACAAAAATCCTATGTTCTCTAAAGAAGATTATGATTTGACTGGAAAAAAATTCGTATGCAGGCACATCTTGCAGCACAGGACGATGACATGCTATATGTTCACATAACAAGATGGGTCCCATTAAAAATCATGGAAGGTTTCAAGCCCAGCTCTGACCGTTGGTTGCAGGACAAATGACTGAGAAGGAAACCTAGAGGTGAATGGAACCAGCCGAGGGACAAAAAGAAGGCCAATCTCGAACAATGTGGATTGTGTAAGCCAAGGGACCTCCTCTACAAAGACACTGGACAAGGAACTTATGTTCAGCAAAATTCATAGTCATGCTCCACAGCAAAGGAATATTCTGGAGAGAAGCCTCCACTTACGCTGTGTGGTAAGGAAATGGACCAGACCAAGGAAAAACAAGCTACACTATGGGCCATCCAAAAATATGACAATGCCATAATGAAAAAGCCAGGGGAAACCATGGCTGAATTTGATTGAACGGTTTAAAACGTAAGTATCATCTGTGATCTCAGTTGCTTTAGGTAAAATGTATACTAACCGTGAAATTGCTGTGGAAGGTTATGAGAGCTATGCCTAAAAGAATGGGGGCGAGATCAAAAGTACAAGTGGGCCATGAGGGCTAGTCCAAAGACCTTATAGCAAAATGTTGAACTGCATGACCTGCAGCACGTTTGCCAGATCTCATAAGCTTACGAGTTTGAACTCTACATGAGTAACATGGAAGATGTGAACGCCATCCAGCTCTCAACCAACCAAGGCCTTAACCTCAACTAAGGTGATTGTGCGTTCACCGGGGTTGGGTCGAGGGGGAAAACTCCAAAAAAGATCAGTTGAGCAAATCAGCAACGAGGCCATTGGTGTTTCTGGTGACGACCCGAGTTCTAATCTCTCGATAATCAATTGATCATAAATGAAAGAATAGACAATAATCAAAAGTCCTCTAAACAAATAATAAAATTTTTTTTTTTTTTAAAGAGTGAGCTCCTCGCTCCGATCGGGGGATCATAACCACCGATCGAGCGAGCAACACTATGCCTCAACTTCTCGGAGTGCCTGATATGTTGGGCCTTCGCTCGATCTGCCAGGAAAATCCCCAGAGCGAGCGAGCCCAACATATTTCTGGTTCTGTTTCCTGGGATTTCAATGCCTCGCTCGATCAGTGATATTTCATCGATCGAGCGACGAGCAGATTCCAGGGAAGAACCAGGAAACATAGTTGCTGTCTAAACGAGATCAATAATGGCATTTGATTCAAGATCATCCCCTACAAGGATTCATTACAAAGTTCTAATCCATAACAATACTTCTTACACATGCATTCTAACATGCTATAATTGATAGAAATAAACCATTCTAAGATAGGCCTTACAACATAATTCATAAACATGCAAGAAAGAAGAAGCATCTTCGATATCAACAAGGAAACAAGATTACATCATGTGGATTCAAGGGTTTTTACAACATATTTCAATCCTATAAACATCAACAAAACCACAAACTAAATTCATAACAAAGTCCGTTGGTACAAGTATCTTATAATATGATCATGTTCAATGGTTCCAATCTACAACATAAATAGCCTCATTTCACGCGTCTCAAACTTGGATCATCACGCTATTTTCATCTCACTCCCTTGTTCTTTAAGTCCCGCCTTTGGCCCGATTCCACTCCCTCCCATTGCAAATGACACATACAACAAAACAATAGACGGATAACTCCGGTGAGGAAATAGATTTCCAGTAAAAGCGAACTAAACAAGCATACAAGCATATATCAAGATCATGGATTATAAGTAGAAAAGCAATGCATGCTTTAAATAACAAGGTTCATTTCTAATCTTCATCGGTTGGGATCCCGAGAAAGTAGAATATCATAAACTAAATCCACCGACTCTCCCGCTCGGTGTGGGGCTACTTATCTCAACTTCCCTAGACTTTAAAGCCATCATATATGTAAATCCGGATGCTAGGCTTATAAACAACCACCCAGGCCATACATATTTACAACCCCTCAAAAGTCATTTATAATCGAACGTTCCAGTTCATTTCAAAATTGAAGAATAAGTCCTTACAAGATGAAATGCAATCTATATATTCAATCAGAACCACCATTTCAATACATTACAGACTCATTCAAACTTTCATAGGAAAACATATAGAAGCACATTCAAGCATGTAAGTATGTGATTTAGGGAACTCGATACAAACCATCTCGAGTTGGTAATCCCTATCAAATAGTAGTCCACTTTTACCTTTTTCAAACGTGATGTATTAAGAATGTCTTCTAGCTTTGTCCAACTCTGTAACAAGATCAATTACCAAAACACATCTTCAAAATCTGTCCCAAATCAACCTAAACGTCAAAGACAAAACTCTACTAACCTTGTGGCGATTATTCTATCGGTTTTCGGAAGTCAATTATTATGTAGTTGAAGATGCTCTGATTATGAACTTGAAATGATAACATATAGACCAAGTAATCATCCAGCTAAAATCCAGCAACAACTTAGTCTAAGATACAATAAGCAATTCACTTCAAAATCATGAGTTTGACGGCATATCGGTAATACCTTCGGCGATTCCCGAACCATAACAATACCAATATCAGGCTAAATAAGATTCAAAAAAACCAACACAAATCATCTCAAGATTTCAATCCTGGACTTTTACTAACAATCGAATCATAGCTGTAGATTATAAGAACTAGATATAACAATCAATCATTCTATCCAATCTTAAGAAACACAAAAGATAGGCAAAAGCTTCTTTCAACAACAAATCATATCAGCATCTGATATCTGTCCATTTCGAAAATCTCATACCTTTATGAACAAAAAAAACTGACATTCCAAATCGAAGGTCTTTGTCGAGAGGATTCCAAAACATCTTTCGGAAATCAAAATCGGATATCCGTAGCTCAAGATATAAGGATTTGAAGGATGATAAGATTGAAACTTGGGAAATTCTTTTGCTCTCAACTTCGGTTTCTTTCCTTTCCTTTTTTGCTGAATAATCTGATGGAAATTGTTGATTATTGACCACTGTGACGTAAGATTAGGAATAACAAGTGTCCCACTAAAAATCCAACAATTTTTGCCAACTTTAGTCTCTTAACTAATGGCAATAATTGTAATTCAGTTCTCAATTTCTCATTTGATTCAATTTCAATCCTAATCAATTTAAGAATATTTAGAATTTATAATCAAAACTCAAAATATTCCCAAATTAATTATACTCGGATTAAAATTAAATAATTCCGGGCGTTACAATTCTCCCCCACTAAGACTCGATTTCGTCCTCGAAATCTTAAGTATCAACAGATCATATAAGATATATCAGATACCAGAAATCTAAAGGAGACTCACATCAATGAAACATCTCTGGAAATCGTTGTCGCATATCTGATTCAGTCTCCCAAGTAGCTTCTTCAATACCATGACGACGCCACTGAACCTTCACAAGTGGAATAGTCTTCGTTCGAAGTTGCTTGTCTTTTCGATCTAAAATCTGAATTGGCTTTTCAAAATAATTCAAAGTTTCGTCAAGTTCAGCCTCATCAGATTGAAGCACATGAGATTCATCAGCAAGGTATTTTCGAAGCATCGATACATGAAAGACATCATGTATTCCAGATAACGCCGGAGGAAGAGCTAATCAAGAGGCAAGATTGCCTATTTTCTCCAGAATTTCATAAGGACCAATGTAGCATGGAGACAACTTCCCTCGCTTGCCAAATCTGACAGTACCTCTGAAAGGAGAAATATCCAGGAATACTCAATCCCCCTGTTCAAAGGACAAAGTTCGACGTCGAATATTGGCATATTTTTCTTGTCTATCCTGAGCTGTTTTCATTCTCTTCTGAATAAGTTTCACTTGTTCAGTCATATCTCGAATCATATCAGGGCCAGTGTCCGGTACTTCAGAAATATCATCCTAGTACAAAGGAGATCGACACTTTCTTTCGTATAAAGCTTCAAAAGGAGCCATTCCAATACTCGATTGATAGCTGTTGTTGTACGAAAAATCACAAAGAGGTAATGAATCTTGCCAACTCGTGCCAAAATCAAGCACTACAGCTCTCAAAATGTCCTCCAATGTCTGAATGGTACGCTCAGACTGTCCGTCAGTCTGTGGATGATACGCTGTGCTCAGATGTAGCTGAGTACCCAAAGCACTTGTAAACTATGCCAGAAGTGAGATGTAAATTGAGGATCACGATCTGATACAATATACTTCGCCACACCATGTACTCTGAAAACTTCACGGACATAAATCTCGGCCATCTGATCATGTCGATACGTCATACGATAAGGTATAAAACACGCAGACTTCGTCAATCTGTCGATAATCACCCAGATAGCATCATAACCTCTAGAAGATCGAGGTAATCTCGTCACGAAGTCCATGGAAATATGATCCCATTTCCATTCAGGCACTGATAAACTCTGTAACAAGCAAGGCAGTTCTTCCTTTCAGTTTTCACCTGTTGGCAGTTCAGACATCTAAATACAAAATCAGTGATATCAGACTTCATTGGTTTCCACCAGTATCGTGTCATCAAATCATTATACATCTTCCTACCTCCAGATGAATACTATAACGACTACAATGTGCTCTTTCAGTATTTGTTGACGTACATCAGAAATATCAGGCACTACAAGGCAATTGTGAACATAAAGAAGATCATCTCGAACCCGGTATTCAGATACATGCCCTGATTGAAACTTTCTCAATCGAATTCCTGCACATTTCTGATCAAGTTTCTGAGCTTCTCTGATTCTCAAAAGTAAACTCTGGTTCAACTTGCATTTGATAGAGTCAAGAGGTTGATAATTCGTGTCAAACACTAGTCCAGATAGACAACAGTTTTCAATCAAATTCGATACACCAATCGTCGATAAGGACAAAGAACATACCTTTCGACTAAGTGAATCTGCTGCTGCATTCAATTTCCCTGGATAGTACTTAATCTCACAATCAAAGTCTTTGAGCAAATCAAGCCACCTCCGCTGTCTCATGTTCAATTCTGACTGTGAAAACAGATATTTCAGATTCTTGTGATCAGAATAGATCTCAAACTGCTCTCCATACAGATAATCTCGCCAAATCTTCAAAGCAAATACAATGGCGGCCAATTCAAGATCATGAATCGGATATCTAGTCTCGTGAGGCTTCAATTGTCTCGAGGCATAAGCAATCACATGCCCTCTCTGCATCAAAACACATCCTAATCCAAGATGAGATGCATCACAATATACAGTGAAACCAACAGTACCTGAAGGAATCGTCAAGACTGGTGCACTGGTAAGTCGCTTCTTCAACTCAATAAAACTGGATTCACAAGCTTCAGACCAGACAAAAGGAGCATTTTTCTGAGTTAACTGAGTAATCGGCTTCGCAATACTAAAAAAATCTTTAATAAATCATCGATAATACCCAGCCAAGCCCATAAAACTCCGGATTTCAGGAACAGATGTTGGTCATGACCAACTGATCACTGCCTCAACTTTACTTGGATCAACAGCAATACCATTTCCCGATATGATATGTCCAAGAAAGACAACCTGTTTCAGCCAAAACTCACATTTTGAAAGTTTAACATACAGCTTCTCAGCTCTTAAAGTTTTCAACACTGTTCTCAGATGTTCAGCATGATCAATCAGATTCTTGGAATATATCAGAATATCATCAATAAATATAATCACGAAATCATCGAGATACTTCTGAAATACACGGTTCATCAAAGCCATAAACACAGCTGGAGCGTTCGTCAGACCAAACGGCATAACTATAAACTCATAATGGTCATACCTGGTTCTGAACGCAGTCTTAGGAATATCAGAATCCCTAACTCTCAGCTAATGGTATCCAGATCTCAGATCGATCTTGGAATACACTGAAGAACCCTGCAACTGGTCAAATAAATCATCAATACGAGGCAAAGGGTATTGTTCTTTACCGTAGCCTTGTTCAGTTGCCGGTAATCAATACACAATCTCATTGAACCGTCTTTCTTACGAACAAACAATACTGGAGCACCCCAAGGAGAAACACTGGGTCGAATGTATCCCTTGGCCAGTAAATCTTCTAACTGTTCTTTCAATTCTTTCAATTCCACTGGTGCCATTCGATAAGGTGCTTTTGAAATCGGTGCAGTTCCAGGCATCAGTTCAATTTTGAAGTCAATCTCACGATACGGAGGTAGTCCTGGAATTTCATCCGGAAAGACGTCCACAAATTCACTAACCACTGGAAAATCAGCCAGGTTCGGGCTAGTTTTCAACAAATCCACTGCATAAACAAGAAATCCCTCCGCTCTTTTCTTCAAAAGTCGGGTCATAGATAATACAGAAATAAGAGGAATCTTAGCACGTGAACCCTTACCATAGAACTTCCATTCTCCAGCCATCTCAGGTCTGAATCTCACTACCTTCTGAAAACAATCGACGGTAGCTCTGTACTTGTTCAACATATCAATCCCAATAATACAATCAAAGTCAGACATACCAAGTACAAAACAATCGATCTCAATCTCATTACCCTCATACTGTAGTACACAATTCTTTACTATCTGAATCGAGATAAGACCCCTCCCCAAAGGAGAAGAAACAGATACTACAACCGGTAATATTTCAACAGGCAAAGAATGCAATGCAACAAATTTGGCAGATAGAAACGTATGGGATGCACCGGTATCAATCAAGACAGAAGCAGAATAACCATAAAGAGAATAATTACCTGCAATCATGTCGTCTGGTGCTCCCTGTGCCTGTTCCTCTGTCAATGCAAAGACGTGAGCCTGCTGTCTCTGAGGCTGACTGTTGGTCTGACTTCCACCTGGTCGAGTCTGTTGCTGTGGATGTGCTGGTTGGAAAGAATGAACAGAAGAGGCTTGTCTTCCAGGTTGAGCCACTGATCGTGATGACTCAGCACCTCTTGACTGTCCAGTACCCCTCTGAGGACACACCCTTGCAAAATGATTGGTCTGTTGGCATATATGGCACCTCCCAGATACACCTCGGCACTGATCGGTTGGATGATTTCCACCACAACTGTTGCAGAACACACCTGAATTCTATTTCGTACCACTGGAACTCGAATAACTACTTCCAGATTTCTTAAACTGTTTTCCTCGAGCCTGCAAATATCCCTTCTTTCCACTGCTACTGCCTCCACTTTCAAATCTAGAAGACTGTTGCGGATTTGGAGCTGAAGGTTGTGACTGTCTATCGGAGGCTGAGCGGTATACGAAACTCCTCGCTGCTGTATCAATCCAGCTTCCGCTCCTTTGGCACTGTTCAAGGCATCAGCAAAGTTATTCGGTCGCCTTGTGTTCACCAGTGTAAAAACATCAGGATTCAGTCCATTAATGAACTGATCAGCCATAGCCTCGTCACTGTCAGCAACGTGTGGAGCAAACCGTAGCAATGTAGAGAATTTTGCAACATAGTCTTCAATATTCAAGTTCCCCTGTTTCAGATTAGCAAACTCTGCTCCTTTATCCTTGCGGTAAGACACGGGAAAGAAGCGTTGGTAGAACTCGGTTTTGAAGACACTCCAAGTCAGTACAGTTCATCGACGCTCCAGAGCTTTCTTTGTCGTGAACCACCAGCTTTTCGCAACTTCATGCAACTGATGTCCAATAAGTCTAACTCTTCGTTCATCACCATAGTCCAGTGAATCAAACAACATCTCCATGTCATCAAGCCATCCTTCGCATTCAACAGCATTTTCTGTACCTTTCAGGGTTAGCGGCTTGTAGGATTGAAAACGTTTCAATAGTTTCCATTGGAGTTGCAGTCATATCAGTCATGTCTCTCAAACTTCCCTGTTCAATACTCGGCACTGCAGTAGCTTGAGGCATTATCGGTGTAACCACTGTCGGTGGAGTATGAACTGTCTGTTTTGGCATAGAAATAGGAACCTGTGGTCGAAAAGGAGGTCTTCCTGGTCGTCAAGACATATCTGATTATCAAAATGGTTAGGATACCAAATCATCAAATTATCTCAGTCCTCCTCTGCTCATCTTACCTCTGATCAAGACTCGGTTCTGATTCAGGTGTAAATAAAGAATCAAAGTACTCAACAAGACATTCTTCCAATCAAGTCCGATAATCAGGTAGCATATCATAATTAACAGATCACATGCCTCTAATCATTCCAGATATTCCAGTAAGCATGCGTCTTTAATTTTCGTAAATCATACTTTCAAATAAAATAAATACAATACTGTAATAAATTACTTGAAAGTAAATCATGCTAGCATTTAAAACATGTAATTCAATCACGTAATTAAATCATAGCATGATAAAAAAAAATTAAGCAAGGAAGATGACTCGATCTACCCCACTCACTGTCTATCTAAGTACAAAATTTTCTTGCTCTGATACCACCTATTGTGACGACCCGAGTTCTAATCTCTCGATAATCAAATAATCAAAAAGAATAGACAATAATCAAAGTTTAAACAAATAATAAAAAAAATTTTTTTTTTTAAAGAGTGAGCTACTCGCTCGATCGGGGAAAAACCACCGATCGAGCGAGCACACTATGCTCAACTCTCGGGTGCCTGATATGTTGGCCTCGCTCGATCTGCAAAAAATCCCCAATCGAGCGAGCCCAACAAATTTCTGGTTCTGTTCCTGATTTCAATGTCTCGCTCGATCCGTGATATTTCACCGATCGAGCGAGAGCAGATTCCAGGGAAGAACCAGAAACATTGTTGCTGTCAAAACGAGATCAATCATGGCATTTGATTCAAGATCATCCCCTACAAGGATTCATGCAAAGTCTAATCCATAGCAATATCTAACATGCATTCTAACATGCTATAATTGATAGGAATAAACCATTCTAAGGCCTTACAACTTAATCATAAACATGCAAGAAGCATTGCCATATCAACAAGAACAAGATACATCATGTGGATTCAAGGATTTACAACATATTTCAATCCTATAAACATCAACAAAACCACAACTAAATCATCTACAAGTCTTGGTACAAGTATCTTATAATATGATCATGTTCAAGGTTCCAATCTACAACATAACAGCTCATTCAGCATCTAACTCGGATCATCACGCTATGTTTATCTCATCCCTTGTTCTTTAAGTCCGCCTTTGCCCGATTCCAATCCCTCCTATTGCAATGACACATACAACAAAACAATAGCCGGATAACTCCGGTGAGAAATAGATTTCCCAGTAAAAGCAACTAAACAAGCATACAAGCATATATCAAGATCATGATATAAAGAAAAGCAATGCATGCTTTAAAACAAGGTTCATTTATAATCTCGTCGGTTGGGATCCCGAAAAGTAGATATCATAACTAATCCACCGACTCTCCCGCTCGAGGTGGGGCTACTTATCTCACTTCCCTAGACTTTGAAGCCATCATATATGTAAATCCAATGCTAGGCTAAAACAACCACCCATGCCATACATATACAATCCCTCAAATCGTCTAATCGAACGTTTCCATTCATTTCAAAATCGAAGAATAAGTCCTTCAAGATGAATGCAATCTATATCAATCAAAACCACATTCAATACATTAAGACTCATTCAAACTTTCATAGAAAACATATAGAAGCACATAAGCAAGTAAGTATGTGATTTAGGGAACTCGATATAAACCATCTCGAATTGTAATCCCAATCAAATAGTAGTCCACTTTTAACTTTCAAACGTGATGTATAGAATGTCTTCTAGCTTGTACAACTCTGTACAAGATCAATTACAAAACACATCTCAAAATCTGCTCCAAATCAACCTAAACGTCAAAGACAAAACTCTACCAACCTTGTGCGTTCTTCTATCGGTTTCGAAGTCAATATTATGTAGTTGAAGTGCTCTGATTATGAACTGAAATGATAACATATAGACCAAGTAATCATCAGCTAAAATCCAGCAACAACTTAGTCTAAGATACAATAGCAATTCACTTCAAATCATGAGTTTGACGGCATATCGGTAATACTTCGGCGATTCCGACCATATCAATACCAATATCAGCTAAATAAGATTCAAAACCAACATAATCTTCAAGATATCATCAGGTATAACAATCAAATCATAGCTGGAGATTATAAGAACAAGATATAACAATCAATCTTCAATCCAATCTTAAGAACACAAGATAGCAAAGCTCTTCAACAACAAATCATATCAACATCTAATATCTGTCCATTTAGAAATCTCAAACCTTGATGAATATAAAAGAAACTTACATCAAATCGAAGGTCTTGTCGAGAGGATTTCAAAACATCTTTCGAAATCGAAATCGGATATCCGTAGCTCAAGATATAAGGATTTGAAGATGAAGATTGAAACTTGGAAATTCTTTTGCTCTCACTCGGTTTCTTCCTTTCCTTTTGCTGAATAATCTGATGGAAATTGTTGATATTACACGTGACTAAGCTTAGAAATAACAAATGTCCCACTAAAAATCACAATTTTGCACTTTAGTCCCTCAACTATGCAATAATTGCAATTCAGTCCTAAATTTCTCATTTGATTCAATTTCAATCCTAATCAATTTAAGAATATTAGAATTTAAATCAAAACTCCAAATATTCCCAAATTAATTATACTCGGATTAAAATTAAATAATTCCGGGCATTACACCATGACACTCTTCGTCAAGAAATTCGGTAAATTTATGCGTAAAAACAACTCCAAGTTTAAACCTTATCATAAATCGGACCATACAGACGATGGTCCCACCTGTTTTAACTGTGGTGAACCAGGCCACTTCATTGCAGAATGCACCAAGCCAAAGAGCAATGATCAGAAGCAATTCTTCGAAAGGAGAAGGGGCAAGGATGACAAAAGGACGTTTAGAAAGAGGAGAGACCAGAAGGTTCTAGTAGCATTCGAAAGCAAGAGTAAATGGGCTGAGTCTGACTCTGACAACCCCAATACCGGAAGCTCCTCAGATGACAGCGATGATGAAAAGGTGGAATGTCTTATGGCTGACATCGAAGAAGAAACTGAGGAGGTATTTGACTTTGGTTCACCCGAATTCACTCATAGCGATCTAGTCACTACTTTACACGAAATGGCTAATGAATACAAATAATTATCCAAGGAATTCGAGGAAGTAAAGGCAGAAAGAGCTGACCTAAAAGATAAGTCAAGCGAATCAAGCTGCATGCAGCGAAAGGAGCTTGATGGTCTTAAGGTCAAGCTAAATCTGCTGGCTACTGAGAATGACACCTTGAGAAGAGTATTCCAAGAAACCTTGACTGAAAACAAAAAATTACTTGAAACCATTAAAGCTTGGAATAAATCTTCTGCAACCATTGACAAGATTCAAGAAATCTAAAGGCCGGTACATGACAAAACCGGTCTAGGGTTTGGAACAAATGAACATTCTATGGAATCTTGTATTCAGTCGAGTCTGGACAAAGGCAGTCTTAACAAAATAATATTTGTCAGGTCCAGCACGATATATGAACATGATGAGTGCAGCGTTGATAAAAATCAGAAAGTATCCAATGAACGAATCTCCAAGCATAAAGGGCTGGGATATGTGGACCCCCAGACCTCTAATCGAAGAAAAACTTGGATTCAACCAAAACCTAATGAAAGAAGAAAGGGAAACCAATCTAATTTCAAAAGGCCATGGAATGAGTCCAACTACTCTAAGAGAAGATGGTCAAAGGAGAAGCCTTACCAGTACTTCAATTGCAGGCCAGTTCAAAAGAGATACAGGCTAACTGATAAGGATCAAAGAATCAAGCAGCACACAGCAACTTCACAAGCACACACATTCATTGCTTATCGACCGCACAGATTTCTGGACACACACACGGGAAAACCTGTAAGGGTGTTCTAGGTGTGGGTCCCAAAAGGGCTAATCCGACCTGGACCCTACTAGATATGGGTACCAAAAGTTCTTCCTTTTTAATAGGTACTAAAAGTTCAAACGGGCAAGAAGATCACTTCTATCGAGGACACTAGGTATTTAGATAGTGGCTGCTCACGTCACATGACAGAGAATCCAAATCTCCTAACAGAAGTTGTGCAATGCAAAGGACCAAAGATCAGCTTTGGAGACAACTCCAAAGGTAAAACCGTGGATAAGGGTAAGATTATCCATGGTAACATCATTATTAAAGATGTTTTGCTTGTTGACAACTTATGCTATAATTTGATAAGCATTAGCCAACTGTGTGACAATGGTCATTCGGTCGAGTTTCACAAGCACACTTGCATCATCAAAAATAACAAAGGTGAGACTCTCATGACCGGTGTAAGAGACCTAAACACCTACAAGGTAAACTGGTCTTGCTCACATATTTTATCACCTACTTGTCTTACTGCTCATCATGATAAACATTGGTTGTGGCATAAGCGGTTAAATCATCTAAATTTTAAGTCCATTTCCAATTTGAGGAAGCACGAATTGGTTTTTGGTCTGCCTGAAGGAGATTTTGTAAAAGACAAAGTATGTCCTGCTTGTCAACTAGGAAAGCAGGTGAGAGCAACTTTTAAAAATAAAGGGTGCATGTCTTCTTCCAAATGCTTAGATTTACTTCACATGGACCTCTTTGGTACTATACCAGTGAGAAAGCATAGGGGGGAAATGAGATATGCTCTTGTAGTTTAAATGACATTTTCTCGATTTACTTGGGCCATCTTCCTCTCTTCATAAAGATCAAACTGCCCCACACCTATGATTAAGCTTTATTTAAACACGCTTGTAAAAATGAGAAAATCTAATTATATACATAGATAGATAGAAATCAGGTGTGATCGAGGGACTGAATTTTTAAACACTACTCTTGGGAACTATCTAGATGATCAGGGAATCCAGCATGAGTTGTCAGCTGCTAGATCTCCACAGCAAAATGGGGTTGCTGAAAGAAAGGAAACCGTATCCTTAAAAGAAGTCAGCTTAGAGAACTTAATGATTGCTGATTCTAATGCTTATCTTCAATCGGCTTTGGGCATGAAGCAGTTAACACAGCTTTCTATACTCAAAACAGATCTATGATTTAATAAAAGATTTAACAAAACTCCATATGAGATCTGCGGAATGGCACAAAACCTGATATTTCATAATCAAAATTTTTGGGTTGAAAATGCTTTTATCCACAACAATGGTAAAACTCATTTGACAGCCTTCAAAGGATGCCAAAATAAGCAGAACGAGGGGAATTTTTATTGGTTACTCAGCCGTTAGCAGAGCTTATCGAGTGTTCAATCATAAGATCACATACGGTCGAGGAAACCAGTCATGTTGTTTTTGATGAGTCTATTTTAATGTACAGAAACTATCTCAAAGGAGCATAAATGATCTGAGATCATAGTCTGGAAAAACACAAATCATACAGGAACAGAGTGACAGTGATCCATATCCTCCAAAGAAGGATGATCCAGTTCCCTCTACCGAGTTTATAGATCAAATAAGACGCAGTGGAGGACCCACCGGTTGACAACGATCCTCCTACCAATGATGGATCCACTAAACGAGGACGCTCTTCAACAGTTTTTGATGACAAAACAACCCATTAGGGAATCTAATTTTAGGTGGAACAAAGATCCATCCACCTGGGTTGGTCATGAGGTGAGACCCCTACTGCTCCTCGAAAACGCGAGTAGGGCAAATGATTTAATGAAATTCTTCTTGCATGCAGCTTTCATATCTCAGGTTAGAGCCCAAGATGATCGATATGAAGCTCTATTAGATGCCAGCTGGATTGAAGATATGCAAGAAGAAGTTGAATCAGCTTCACCCGCAACAATGTTTGGCATCTAGTTCCGTCGACGGAAAAATCAAATATGTTATTGGAACTAGATGGGTGTTTCGTAACATAGCTAGATGAAAATGGCCAATATTGTGCGTAACAAAGCTCGACTTGTTGCTCAAGGATTCAGACAAAGTAGAAGGCATAGACTTTGAGGAATCATTCGCACCAATTGCAAGACTAGAAGCAATCCGCATCTCTTCTTGCCTATGCAGATTTCAAGGACTTTAACGTATATCAAATGGATGTCAACTCTGCATTTATCAATGCGCTACTTCAAGAAGAGGTGTAGTTTGAACAACCACCAGGTCTTTTCAATCCTATTCACCCTCAACTATATCTATAAACTTGACATACGATCTTTATGGATTAAAAACAAGCACCTCGCGCCCCTGGGTATGATACTTTGCTCAATTCTTGCTGGATACATGATTTCCAAATAGCGAACGGTCGAATAAGACCCTCTTTAAATTTGTTAAAAGGTGTTCATGTTTTAATAGTGCAAAGTTATGTTGATGACATTATATTTGGGGTCATCAAACCCCAATTTGTGCTCAAAGTTCTCTAAGCGATGCAGGAGGAATTTTGAAATGAGTATGATGGGAGAGCCTACCTTCTTTCTTGGATTGCAAAATTTAAAGCAAACTTGAAACTGGAATATTTATCAATCAATCCAACGTATGCCAAGGACCTGGTAAAGGAGTTTTGAATGGAACAGTGCTCAACCATATCTACCCCCATGAGTGCATCAATTAAACTTGATAAAGATGAAGAGGGAATTCCGGTCGATGGTAACTACTGTATCGAGGCCTTATTGGCTCACTAGATTTATTTGACTGCTAGTACGAAGATATCATGTGTACCTCAGCTTAGTTTGGGTGGCTAGATATCAAGAAGCACCTCAGGCAATCTCATTTCACTGCCGCCAAACGAATATATTAAATATATAAAAGGCCACTACTAATGTGGGTATTTGGTCTCCCAAAGATTCATATCTTAGTATTATTGGCTAATCATATGAAGATTATGCAGGTTGAAGAATCGATCGCATAAATGTACAAGCAAGAACATGGTCAAATTTCTTGGAGTTAGACTAGATTCTCTTGGTCAAGTAAGAAGCAGTATCAATTGCTACCTCGACAGTCCAAAGCAGAATACAAATCTGCTGCTGGCAGCTGTTGTGCTCAAATACTCTGGATTCAACAGCAGCTCAATGATTATGGAATCCGGTCGAGTGAAGCTCCAATCTACTGTGACAATACAAGTGCCATAGTCATCACTCACAATCCAGTGATGCATTCAAGGACAAAGCACATTGATGTCAGGCATCACTTTATCCGAGATCATGTCTTAAAGAAGGAAATCAAGCTGGAATACATATCTACCGATCAGCAAGCAGCAGACATATTCACCAAGCCTCTACCGGACGCTAAGTTTTCATATTTTCGAAATATTCTTGGCTTAGTAGATATAAGTTAGTATGCATGCTTTTAGGGGGAATGATTACTAGTATGAATTTAATGGCTTAGCTGTTACATTGCCTTAAATGTTTTGCATATCCTCCGCCTTTAGCTAGTTCCTGACAGGCTCCGTACTAGCCGCCTTGTGCTTTGAACCAAAAGTAACTGATTGGGCGCGGCGATTGTGTACTTCAAAACTTTTTGAAATTCAAAAAAAATTTTGATATTTGCAAACACATGACATCACCCTATGGCCCATAGGTTCCTATATATACTCCTTTCAACTTGCACATAAGCTCTTCACCGTTGCTAAAGCTTTCATACTGCATAAAATATCATCTCTTATTACTCTCAAGCTTTCTGCTTACTTTCTGTTCAAGTTCTTATCCACAGATTATCATGTCGATCCAGAAAACTTGCCTTGCCATCAGCTTCGACTCCGTTATTGATGAAAATAACACAGGAATCACTGAGGTCTTCACCATGCTTGAAGCCTTCGGACAGAGTCCTACAGCCCAGATAGAGCATGGGACTATCAAGTGCTCAATCCGGACAGAGTCCTACTCATTTAATCAGAAGTTCTTCGCCAGCACGTTTGATCTGCCCTCCAGGGGTTTGACAAAATGCGCAGACCTTCCTGACGGCAACTGCTCTTACTGGTTGAAGAAATTCTCTGCCACAGACGCTCCGATCAAGCTGCCTGCTCAGTAATACCTCCTCTTAAAGCTCTAATTCCAGGCTACTGACCAACATCGTGGCCAAGTAATCTACTTGGCCAATGGGCTGGATCGTATGACAAAGTTATCGATGGAGATAGCTCCAGTATATGGCATTGGCATTGCCATCTAAAGATCAACATCAACTGGTCTACATACTGTTCACCACTCTATGTGAGATGATCAGAGGCAAAGGGCAATCCGAGGGATTCTCTCTGCAAATTTGCCATATTTTGAGTCTCCTTGAAGTGGATTTCTCGCAAGACTAAGCCACTGTGCACACCCACCAAATGGGCTCAAACAATGCTAGCCATTTTCAAATTTTTGAACAAATGAGGTTGCGGTCGACACTCTGCCATCAACCTCAAGTGGTGCTGCTGATGCTCATACCGCTTCCAATGGTACCGGTAGCAGCCAAGCAGGCCCGCTCCAAGAAGTTTGCCAAGGCGACAACTTCATATATTTGATTCTGACCAAATCCGTAAGAAGAACCATGTGAGTAATGTCCCCAATATTCAAGCTTTCTTCAGCAAGGACTGCGCGTCATCTATTATCCAAAGCGGCTGTGGCCAACTACGGCCAGCAGGCGAGAAGATAGATGCAGACACAAGAAATTGAAGTCCTCTTAGTTCAAGACTTGCTCCTAAATAGCCGTTCCACCGCAAGTGATGCCGGCGGTCGAGAAGCCTACTGCTGCTACCCCGTCCTAACCAAAGGGCGTGATTATTATTGAAGGAGCCAGCCACCACTGCTGCAAAGATCACTCCCTCTGATCCCAACGAAAGAGGGCAAGGTGTGATAGATCGTATTCACCCAAGTCCCTACCTCAGCAGCTACCTTGGAGATAAACTTGATTACTTCACAGCACTCTCCTCATTCCTCTCTCCCCACCCTCACCACTCCCGTAAGCACTGTTCAAGGCGCCACCTACAACGCTTTAACAAGTGGCATCACTTCACTCCCGCACTCACTTGACACTCCCGACTCACTCGCTCAATGATTTTTCACCCCATTGGAAAACCCTCAGCACTATTGATCAAAAGATGGCTTCTTCTAGCCGACACTGAAGAGCATTGTGGTGGCTTTTGGTGAAGAAGACAACTCATCGACTTAAAGCTTTTCGGCGGAAGGCCTGACTTCTCTCAAGCTAATATCTAAGCGTGTGAAAAACTTCAACTCCAAGAGTCCACTGCCTCAAGTGATGATTTTGTCATCTTTATCTGGCCTACCAGCATAGCCTACGACAAGTCACTCACCTGCTTCAAAACTACCAATCCATCAACAACGTTCAGGCAACGACTTCTGCAGCTTGTGTACAAGCCTATGGATTAGAGGCTCAGGCGATGATGAAGACCTTCCTTACCCAGGATCAGGGTGAAGAAGAAGTCTCTACAGCTGCTCTCTCAGATGGGATTCTCACCGGTCTCATTACTGCTGACCTGTTTCAATCATCCGCTCTCGGATCGGTCGTGGCAGCATCCTCATCACAACCGGTCAAACCCGCCTCAACCGTAGCACCAGCAGCCATCTCATCACTTCAACTGGAAGCTACTGATGATCCATCATCTCCAGCTGTGACCGCTCACATCTCTCCAATCCGTCTTCAAGAGTTATTAGAGGTCGTTGAACCGGAAATTCCTGTCACCCCTGTGACAGAGACTCATTGCATTAGTGCAGCAGCAGTGCACTCCACCATAATACCAAGCACTACTGCCTCACCTGAACTTCCAGAACAGCCACTGACTGTTTCTGAACCAGCGCTTCAATCGTCACCATTTACTGACAAAATTCGTGGAGGACACTGCTTGATGGATGCACCTATTGCATGACCCTGCAACTCCAGTCCCTACCATCTTTAATTGGCATAGCAGTTATGAGACCACCACATCTACCCACTGCTACCACGTGCTGGAAGTGTCTCTTCAGCCAGCTCATCCAGCCTAGTATCACTAGTATCAATCTCACCGCTGATGTCTAAGACCCTAGCTTTCAATCAAGAGATGAGCCAGAGAGTCAAAATGCTTACAGCTTCGGACGATGCCTCTATTGAAGCCATGGCCCGCAGCTCCCATTGATCAAACGGCTAGTGACCAGGTCTTCAGGGAAGCTAACATGCAAACTGTTCAATCCTTTCCGCAATCCCTCGACAGGCACTTTGCATAGGGGGTTGACAACTCCACGAACAGGACGAATGATTTGGCACTATTGAAACAGTTTATAGAGATAACTTGCTCCTATTTTCCAAAAAGAAATCAATGCCCATCAATCGCACTCATCATTAAATCACATTTCTACCATCTCTGGGTCATAATCGTCAAGTCCAAAACAACGCCTTCATCAGCATGATGAAAGCCCGGATGGAACACCATGCATATGGCTGCCTTTGAAGTGCTCGTATTGGATGCAAAGAATTTGACACCATCGCAAGCCTGCCTTGGCACTTTTTTAGCTCATTCCACGAGATCGTCATCCGACCTTCAACGCCAAGGTGAATGCCAAAAAGTGGGAAGAATGAGGGAGAAGAAGAGCAGCTGACGCGTCAAGAAGAAGAGACGAAGAGTCTACGAAGAAAAGATGGAAGCCGCTGATTAGACAGAACGAGAGAAGGAGACTAGGTCAGGAGGAGCTAGGGTGGTTCAAAGAAGATGAAGACTACTTTGTTCTTCTATAACGTTGTCTCAGCGATCTCCCGTTTATTTTACTTACGTAGGTGTTAAAAGAGACTGCTTCTTGTACTAATGAAAATTCATTCTCTCATATTGCAGTTCACTTTTAATGCTTTCCTATTTTGATTCGGAGGAGTCACTTTTGGTTTTGCTCTATAACCATAAAGGGGAAAATTGGCTTGTAATCCGATCACTTTTGTGATAACAAACAATAAATCTCATTGTTTATATAACGTTGTCGCCATATTTTATGTAATTTCAATGGTATCATACCGCAAACTGCTGACCTACCCAGCTAACCATCTCAGCCCCTTTAGAGTATCTACCGAAAGCTTGTCAACCGCCCTTGTCTATCGACGGTATTGCAGGCAACTTTAGTCTAGCTCGTGACTCGGTTACTCAAAACCGCAGTGGTAAATCTATCTACGGATAGGAATAGCTTGGACTGGTTATCAAGATAATTCAATTGTCAAATACTTGAGACTTCACGACGTTCGTTGCCCCATGATCTTTTATCAATAAGCAGAACTGGCGTATTCAGAAGATCTTTTGGTTCTTGGAGGCGAGCGACAGCGGGTTACACTAAAATGGCAAAAACGCAGCAATGGCTACAGATAAAGCATTCGACCGTTTAGTCCATATTCTGACCCTGGAAGTTATCTGCATTTAAAGAAGTGTACGATCTTCATGACAGAATCATCAATGGCATTTATGAAGCATTAAATGTGCATTCAATGTAGTCTCAGAACGTTCAAAATAAAGACGTTGATGATAGGCCTATATAA
>NC_133123.1:226975080-227025770 GCF_033568475.1 Henckelia pumila | reverse complement strand
AATGCATTGGAAAGCCGTGAAGGACATTCTTAAGTACTTACGAAGGACTAAGAATATGTTCATGGTATATGGAGGAAGAGAACTAAAATTGGAAGGCTATACCGACTCTAGCTTCCAAAGTGACGTGGATGACTCGAAGTCAACCTCTGGATTTGTGTTCATGCTCAATGGCGGTGCTGTCTCTTGGAAGAGTTCCAAGCAGGACACCACAGCGGATTCCACCACTGAAGCAGAATACATTGCAGCATCAGCTGCTGCTAAAGAGGCCGTTTGGATGAGGAATTTCGTCCAAGAGTTGGGCGTCATTCCTGAAGTTGTTGGTCCAGTCCCGGTGTACTGTGACAACACGGGTGCCGTTGCTCAGGCAAAGGAACCAAGGTCTCATCAAAGATCCAAACACGTACTGAGGAAATACCACATCATCCGGGAGATTGTGGAAAGAGGAGACATCACTGTCGAAAGAGTGGCCTCTGCAGACAATATCGCTGATCCACTTACTAACCCTTGCCAGGACCATTATTTGACAAACATCGCGAAGCAATGGGTCTACGTAGTATAACTAGTTGGCTTTAGGGCAAGTGGAAGATTGAAAGAGTGGGTGCCCGGTGAGCCAACTTGTGGCTAAGGGCTTTGATGACTCTTTGTATAAACAATCTTTTGTTTAATATTATTTACACTTTTATTAATGGCAATGACTTTATCTTTCTTCATATTGTTATATTGTGATATACTATTGTTGTTTTGATAAAGACCTTGAATATACTATAGTGTATGTAAGATGTGGTAGAACATGGAGATGTCTATCATGAAACACATCTTATAGTCACTGTATATTCTAAACTGTTCCTAGTCGATTGAGCCGTCCGATAATAAGGATAAGGATCGCTCGAGTTTGAGACTAGCATTTGAGATGCGGAGTACCACGTTTCATTGGTAAGGAACATAGAGATGTTCGAAGCATGCAAATGGATATTCATATGATGAATGATCGAACTACCCTATCCGGACTTTCCAAGTGATTATCACTTATCGAGTGGATATAGTCCGCGGTTTTGGTTGTACACCATTAGTCCTTACTACTTGAAACATCATTGAGACTCTATATGCTAGTACAGTGCTTTGACTCGTTTACCGACTCTATTGGGGTCATCAGGTGTCGGGATTGGGTACAGTTGCAACACATATAGGAGTCGATGCTTTGTTGTCAAGGATTCACCACATACTTGCGAGTGTGGATATCCTATGCGATCTGAGGAGATATTAGTGTGACGAATCTCTGGCCAGAGTACATGATATGGTTTAAGAAATGGTTTCTTAATAGCACATGCGATGTCACTATTTGATCTTCAAGATGTATTGCATAGTTATCGAATCTCGAACGACTCTCGATATACCAATGGTTGTTGATTCGATCGGGATATATGGATGAAGGGACCGTACTGTACGCTAACCAAAATCTATTGGTTCTTGTAGGCACTATCAGTGATACCTAGGGAATCATGGGGCGATGTTGCTAGGCGCTCTTACCATGATTCGATGGGCAAGTCGGAAATGGTTGTTCCGAGTCACAAGGAGTTGTGAGCCCACGGCTAGCTGTATCCCTGAACCATTGAGGGTCACACAGTGTATTGGATTTTTAATCCCCGTTGAGATAGTTAAATTTAAAGAGTTAAATTTAATGAACAAAGAAGTTGGACTTCTTAATTATGAGTAGAGGAGTAAGATTTCCTAAAATGACATAGGGATGGACATTTTTGGAAACCACTGAATTCGGATTCAGAAAAATTTATCTTGACTTTAAAAGGTGCAGAAATGGTTTCTGTGCACATTGGTGAAATCGGTTTATCAATCGGAGTCACGATGAATTTTATATTAATTTCTGAACATGCGGGCTTTGCTTGTCGGGCTTGAACTTATGACTAATGGGCCCTAAGCTGTTAGTGGCCTACATTATAAATAAGTTATTGCAGTACAGAAATTACACACAACAAGGTCACAATTTTTGAAAAAACCCTATTTTTCTATCTGAAGTGGCCGACCCCTCTCCCCTCTGCTTGGTAAAATCCAGTATGTGAATTTTGAATTGTAGTCTGGTTTAACGGATCAAATTCGTTAATCTCTTCGTAGAAACTTCTGATAGATTTTCTAGTGCAATCTATCAGAGGGATTAAATATCCGTTCGTGGACCTGATTGAAGAACAGTTCGTCCATCAGTTCCAGGGATATACAACAAGAGCAGAGCAATCTGTTGGTGTCCAAAATCTCGATTCGAGATTGAGGTAAAAATTTATAATCGTTATTTAATTTTTACACACACACAATTTAATCGTAAGGTTGATACCTATTATGGAATCGTTCCATACAAAAATTTTAAACTTCCGCTGCACCGGGTATCAATCCTAATTGATCTGATCGCCGCGTTCTCCAACACCGGGAGCTGCTAATCTCACCGCTGATGCATTGAGTCGCAAGGTGCGACTATCCGCACTTCAGACTTGTTCGATGTCTAGTGCGATCAGTGACTGTTTTAATTCAAGATATACTTTCAAGCATAAGAAAGGTACGCAGAGTATCCAGATGTTTGCGATATTATCTGAGCCAGCGTTGCATTCGCAGATTCGAGATGCTCAGATGTCTGATTCAAAGACTCAGCGTTTAGCTCGTCTAGCTAACGAGGGTAGCTCGTCTGGATTTCATTATCAGTCAGATGGCTTTCTATGTTTGTCTGGTAGGCTTGTGATTCCGCAGGATGTAGAGTTGCGAGAGGAGATTTTGTCTCAGGCGCATCGCACTAAGTTGAGTATTCATCCTGGGAGCAACAAGATGTACAAGGATCTACGTACTCGTTTCTGGTGGAAAGGAATGAAACGCAGTGTTTATTAGTTTGTTTCAAGATGTTTGGTGTGTTAACAGGTCAAGGCAGAGCACCGACGACCTAGAGGATTGCTTCACAGTCTACCTATTCCTGAATGGAAATGGGAGTTTATCACAATGGACTTTGTGACCCATTCGCCAGTATCCCCGAGGAACTGTGAAGCTATCTGGGTCGTGGTGGACCGACTCACCAAGTCAGCGCATTTCATTGCCTATAGCCGGGAGTACAATGTGGATCGTATGGCTCGGTTGTACATTCAGGAGATCGTTCGACATCATGGAGTGCCTGTGAGCATTGTCAGCGATCGTGACCCCAGGTTTACTTCTAGATTCTGTGGGAGTGTTCAGCGTGCGATGGGTACTACTCTCAGTTTGAGTGCTGCCTATCATTCGGAGACTGATGGTCAGTCAGAGTGCACTATCCGTACTTTGGAGGATATGCTTAGAGCGTGCGTCATGGATTTTGGTTTAGCCTGGCAGGATCATTTGCCATTGATCGAGTTCGCGTACAATAACAGCTATCATACTAGTATTGGGATGGCACCTTTTGAGGCGTTGTACGGGCGACGTTGTCGTACTCCACTCTTCTGGGAATAAGTGGGGGAGAGACAGGCTGAGGTACCGGAGTTTATCCAACAGGCGGTAGACATTGTTGATCAGATCAAGAAATGGATTAAGACTGCACAGGATCGTCAGGCCAGCTATGCTAACACCAAGCGTAGGCCTTTGCAGTTCGATGTCGGGGAGAAAGTGTTTCTGAGAGTGTCACCTTTCCGCAAAATTCTCAGATTTGGCCTTAAGGGCAAGTTGTCTCCCAGATTTATCGGTCCGTTTGAGATTTTGGAAAGCATTGGCGATTTGGCTTATCGACTAGCTTTGCCACCGCATCTTTCCAGTATTCACGACGTGTTTCACGTATCTCTGTTGCGACGATATGTGGCAGATGAGTCTCATATTCTGCAGCGGTCTGAGGTTCAGGTGAGCAAGGATTTTATCTATGTTGAGAAACCTATTCGTATCCTGGATCATAAGGATAAGGTTTTGCGGAACAAAGTCATTCCTCTGGTTTTAGTTCAGTGGCAGTGCCGAGGCACTGAAGAAGCTACTTGGGAGCTTCAGGAAAGGATGCGTGAAGACCATCCTGAGTTTTTTTGATTTCATTCTTAAGTTGTATTCAGTTGCAAACTCTGTAAACGTTTGATTTGAATAAAAAATATGTTTCTAAATTCTGTATTACATTCGGTACTTAAGATCTGATTTCGAGGACGAAATATCTTAAGTGGGGGAGAATGTAGTAGCCCGTAACCAAAATCAGTGATTAAGGAATTAATCAACGCTAATTAAATAGATTGGTTACTGGACGGATCGGAAGCTCCGATGAAGGATCGGACGTTCCGATCGAGATCGGAAGCTCTGATGCAGGATCGGAAGCTCCGATGGTATTACATCAGGCATGACGTGTGGCAGGATCGGAAGCTCCGATCACCCCTATCCGAAGTCAACTAGTGATAGTTTGACACGTGGCAAATAAGGATGTTCAGAAGCTCCGATGGCAGGATCGGACGTTCCGATCGAAGATCGGAAGTTCCGATCGAGGATCGGAGGTTTCGATCGATGTCTATAAATAGAAGGTCGAGGCTTCACTTTCAATTGCCAATTCCAAGAATCCCTCTCTATTCAAGGCTTATTTGAGTAGTTCTAGTCTTCATAGGCTTGACCCGGGGGTTGGCGAGGCGTTCGATAGTCGTAGCGGAGTTGTGCCCAAATTTTGGAGGCATCGACATCAAAGGGCTAACGACGGACGAAGGTATAGCTTTTGCTTCCTATAAATATTTAGGAGTATGCAATAGCTTAGTTAAGGCTTTTAGAGCACTATAATGATAGTAGTATCATTTGGCAGTGTAGAGCAGACTATAGGCGTGGACCTAGAGTTGGTAGAGCTTGCACTGAATTGAGGTACGAAAGTACTGTTCGAGATATCCTGACTGAGTATGCATGTATTATGTGACTGCATGATTTATATGTCATGATTTATGCTGCATTCATTTGCATATTGAGCTATCTCCTTCGAGATGTCTATTAGTAGGGTTATACCCTATCCTGTTAGTGGATGGACTTCCATAGCTTTGGGTCCGGTAAATCCACTGGTATTATGGTATGGGAGCCACCTCCTGAAGCGACGGCACAGTGTGCTACATACCAGGGCCCGGTCTGTCTCTGTTATCTGATCCTTGACCTCGAGTTATAGCGAGTTCACTTTGCATGCATGTATACTCATACTCTCGTACTGAGCGTTTTATGCTCACGTCTCGTACTCTATGTTTCTAGACACCCTATTCCATGGGGCAGGTTTGGGATTGGACGAAGCGGGTGGATCCAAGAGGGGCTAGGCAGTTGTTGGCTAGCTGGAGCTTCGCCTAGGTTTTATTCTGTTGTTATCGGATTGATACAACTATTCGATTTGGTTGTATTATATTTGGGTATTTACAGATTCTTTTACTTGGGATTGTATAATGTCTATGTTTTTCGCAGCTTAATTCTGATTAATATTTTGATTAAGTTAATTGCATGCCTAAGTTCTGTTTAGTAGGTGATCCGGGTAAGGGTCACTACAGAGGGTGTGGTGATAGAGGTGTTGTCACTCTTTCAGCAACATCTTCTGTGTGGCCCATCTCCGATCAAATATCTTGGGGATCAAAACCTTTTCCTGCCATTTGAATATGTGAGGATGAAAAATCGAGAAAGGGATAGGGCAATAGTAATCAAGGAGCAATGAGAATAAAGGAATGCGGGATGAATCAAGGAAATATTATATTTCCATAAACAGATAAGAACTCGGATACATAATACTCCAAACCTTTTCCTGTTCTAACTTGGTTTCAGTAGGCCCCCAACGATAATAAAATCCCCAATGGTAATTCTCCAAAAACGGTAACAAATTCGATTTAAATTAGGCAATAAATCCCTTGATTTTTACCGATAATCTAGGCCCAAATATTTCACCAAATATTTCCAAATTTAACTCCTCATCAGACTATAACACCACTGAAACAAAATCCAATCTCATTCAAATTTAAAAATTCAGTGTATAGGGCAAAAATCAAAACTTTTGTTTGATCAGAATTCATAACCTTTCGGCCAAAGATATTCACAAATAAAAATATGCATGTACTAATTATGTCTTAACATAGTGTGACAAAAATTAAATATGCAATCATATGCACAAATATATGTTGACAAGTGAGGTGTTTTCCACGATGTTGGCAACATCTTCCAACAACACTTCAGGATTAAGAAAAAAATTTGATATCCAATTCATTATTTTTGCAGAAGTGGTAGCCTGCACACTAAAGGAACGATCTTCAAATGGACCCTTTTAGGTAGCTTTTTCCATTTGCTTCTGATTATCAATAAAATTTGATGATTGATTCAATTCAAGCTTAATCATTCTTGTTCTTTTGTTATTCTGATTTTGCAAAGTCACTTTTCATTTGGGACAAGATCATGGAATATACGAACGTCCCTCCACTACTTCGTGACTTAGTCAGAACTCTTCTTCGATTAATCCAATTAAACTGTAAAATATTTTGCAGAGAATCCTGAGTGAAAACTAGTCAATGGTTACAAAGTATCCAACACATCACAAAACAGAATGAATGCATGAATGCAATATGCCTAAGATCCTAAAAATGCATATGCATGAAAAGGTGTTGTCACAGGATGTTGGCAACACTCCTGACAACATCTCGGTTCTTTCTATAATGGACACATACTGAGAAACTTCCTTAAACTATAGAATCTCTCGAAATCCAAAGCTTTTGTGAATATATCAACTAATTGGTTATTAGTTCCAACAAACTCAATTAAGATCATGTTTTACTCGACCAAATCTCGAATGAAGTGATATCTAATGTCAATGTGTTTAGTTCGAGAGTGTTGTACTAGATTTTTGGATATATCAATGGCACTGGAATTATCAGAGTACACGATAGGAGTATCACTCTTAACACCATAATCATTTAGCATTTGATTCATCCAAAGGATTTGTCAGCAACAACTACCAACAGCAACATACTCAGACTCGGCAGTAGACAGTGAGACATAGTTTTGTTTCTTACTATACGAAGACACTAGGTTATTCCCCAAGTAAAAATATCCTCCCGAAGTGTTCTTTCTCTCATCTAAATCCCTAGCCCAATCAGCATCACTAAACCCTACCAAATTTGAATTTGTTTCTTTAGTGTACCACAAACCCAAATTCAATGTTCCAACCACATATTTCAGTATACGTTTTACGACCTTCAAGTGAGTAACCTTTGGGTTAGACTGGTATCTAGCACACAGACAAACACTATACATGATATCAGGTCTCGTAGTACTTAAATACAAAAGACTACCAATCATGCTTCTGTAGAGGGTGTTGTCAACACCTTTGGCAACATCCTCCCTAGACAGTTTTTCATTTGACCCCATAGGTGTGCGCATGTGTTTAGTGTTGTCATTCAGAAACTTCTTCACAAGATTTTTAACATACTTGCTTTGATAAAAAAAATATACCATCATGCATTTGTTTCACTTGCAAGCCCAAAAAATATGTTAACTCACCAACCATGCTCATTTCAAATGTAGAAGACATGCACTTCACAAAATCATCAACAAGTTTATCATTTGAAGCACAAAAAATTATATCATCCACATAAATTTGGCAAATTAAGATATTACCTTGAGATTTTTGCACAAACAAAGTCTTATCAACTTCACCTCTTTTGAAGCCAATTTGAGCAAGTACTCAGTTAGTCTTCCATACCATGCACGTGGTGCTTGCTTTAATCCATACAATGTCTTTTTTAACTTATACACATAATCAAGATGATTTGGATCCTCAAACCCTTTAGGTTGTTTCACAAAGACTTCTTCATTTAGAATCTCATTTAAAAAGGCACTTTTTACATCCATTTGAAAAAGTTTCATCCCCATGTTACACGAAATAGCAAGCAAAAGTCGGACTGACTCAATACAGGCTACAGGAGCAAAGGTTTCATCAAAATCCACCCCTTTAACTTGTGTATACCCTTGAGCTACCAACCTAGCTTTATTTCTAATGTTGTTTCCCGACTCATCAGTTTTATTCTTGAAAATCCATTTAGTTCCTATGACATTACCATGAGCAGGACACGGTACCAAGTACCAAACATCATTCCTAACAAATTGTTCTAACTCTTCATGCATAGCATTGACCCAAAATTCATCTTTTAAAGCCTCTTCAACCTTTTTGGGTTCAATATTTGACACGAAATAAGAGAATCTTACCTGCGAATACGTAGAACTCATGCACAACAAACCTGCCATCTTTCGATAATCCACTTTCTCTTTCCTTCGAGTTTTCAAGTCTCCATGCACATCTCCAATGACCTGTGAGCTTGGGTGATTCTTCTGAATTCTGCTTGGAACATTCTTTGCAGCTTCGTTTACCTCACTGTTCTCATCAGTATTCTCATCAGTAGGTTTTTCAACTTTTGATTATGTATTTTCTGTAGGAGGTGTTGTCGGAGGTGTTGGAAACACTCCTTTGACAGCATCTAAATTTCCAGAATTATCCAGCAAATCATTAACTTCATCCTCAGCTATTTTCTTCTTTAGATCTTCAAAGTCATCAAAAACAACATTAATTGACTCAAAAATAGTCTTTGTTCTCAAGTTATACATTCTATAGGCTCGGCTATTTGATGAATATCCCAAGAACATACACTTATCACTTTTTGCATCAAATTTAGCAAGATGATCTCTATCATTCAAAACGTGACATACACATCCAAAAACATGAAAATATTTAAGGTTTTGCCTCTTTCCCATGAGTATTTCATAGGATGTCATAGTAGTACCATTCCTCAAATAATCTTTATTTGAAATATGACATGCAGTATTCAAGGCTTCAGCCCAAAAACGTTTTGAAATATTTATCGAACTCAACATCACTCTTGCCATTTATTGCAAAGTTCTATTTTTTATTTCAGCAATTCCATTTTGTTGTGGAGTTTTAGGAGCAGAAAATTCATGAGAAATACCTTTCTTAGCACACACACTAGCAAAATAAGAGTTTTCGAACTCCTTACTATGGTCAGTACGAATTCTGATTACCTTCAGATTGTATAGGTTCGAAATCTTAGTGAGCAGTTTCTTGAATGCATCAAATGTGTCCGATTTTTCTCTCAGAAAATTTACCCAAGTATATCGTGAGAAATCATCCACATAAATAAAAGAATATTTATTACCTCCAAAGCTTTCAACATCCATTGGACCCATCAAGTTCATATATAAAAGCTCAAGACAGCGTGTTGTCACAGATGTTGGCAACACCTCGTGTGACACCCTAGTCTGCTTCCCTTTCTGACACGCTTCACAAACAAATGGAATACCAGATTTTAAGTTAGGCATACCTCTCACAACATCTAACTTACTTAAGTTCTTTAATGTCTTGAAATTTGCATGACCCAATTTTTGATGCCATAGATCAAACTCATTAACTTTTGTGTGCCTACAAGCCATCTCTTCTCCGAGTTGATAGCAGTTGTCGGATGACCTAGTACCTGTCATGACACAGAGATTTGATTCATCAAAAACTTTGCATAATTTCTTATCAAATTGCACATGCAAGTTATCATCACAAAGTTGGCTTATGCTTATTAGATTGGCAGTAAGTCCTTCAACATGAAGCACATTGCAAAGTTTAGGCAGACCAGCAAAATTCAGAGTTCCCTTTCCAACAATGTTTCCTTTTGAACCTCCACCATAGGTTACTTTTCCACTTTTCAGTTCAACATAGTCAGTGAGAAACTTATTGGAACCTGTCATATGACGTGAGCTACCGCTATCAAAGTACCAAGCACCTGAAACGTTAGTCCTTAAAGCAGTATAAATCGTATGACATTGAATATCAGCTTTTTGTACCCAAACTTTCCTTACATAAGATCTGTTTCTGGAGATGTTGTGGGGAGGTGTTGGCAACACCTTCGATGCAGATCTATACCTGTAGTCTTCCTGCAGCTTAAAACAGTACGGTTTGATGTGACCAGGTCTATGACTGTAGTGACAAATGTACTTACGTTTCCTTCTAGACATTGAAGGAACAACAGGGTGTGGCTTTGGTTTTGGAGGGACAATTGGTGAGGTCTTTTTATATGAGCTTTCAGTACTGCAACTTTTCTTGACAAACACAGGGCCTTTCGAACTTTCACCAACCTCAAATATGCTGTTTTCAAAACCTAAACCAGTCGTACCATCTCTTCCCATCATAAGTAGAGAATCAAGTTTGGAAGTACTTGAATTAAACTTGGCCAAAGTAGCATTTGATTTTCCGAGTTCTTCCTTCACTTGACTTAATTTCATGTCTTTCTTACTCAGCATGACTTCCAGTCTTGACACATCAGCCTTTAGATCAGAATTTTCCTTTGAAAGAATAGTATTCATCTTATTCCTTTCAACCCAACCAGTATGTAACTCTTCAAATATCATCCGAGCTTCTTTCATGGACATTGTCTCTTCACCTAGATCATTATCACACATATTATCAGTAATGGAAGAATTCAAACAAACTGACCTTTGGGAGATGTTGCGGTCAGGTGTGGCAACACCTAAAGGATTGACTTGAAACTTTTTCTTGCTCTCTAGTAGTGCAGATAAGGCAGTAATGGCTTTCTTCATCTTCCTGTTCTTCTTCTTTAGACTCTTCATCACTTAAAGACGTGTTCATCCCTTTCCTAAGCATGTTGGCACACTCATTTGCATAGTGTCCAAAGCCTTGACAAGCATGACATTGAACAGTGTCCAACTTCTTTGAGACAAACTTCTTCTTTCCTTCCAACATCAGTCGAGGCTTAGGAGTATCAACAGGTTTCCTTGATGATTGTTCTGGTCCAGTAATTCTTAAAGGCTTGTTAGAGAACATTGGAGCCTTGAGTTTTTGATCCGTCTTTCTTGACTCTTTTATCTTCTTCAGATAATCATTGAATTTTCTGGACATAAGAGATATCGAATCATATTCTAAATCAGATTGATGAATTTCTTGATGAAATTGAACATACTCCTCGTATGAGGGTTTTGAGGCTTGAAGGGCTATTGATTTTCCTTTATCCTTCTCTTGTTATGTATTGTTCATCTCAAAAACTTGAAGAATGCTAATCAGTTCAGTCATCTTCATATTTGAAGTGTCTTTTATTTCTTCAAGCGCCCAAATCTTCCCATTGAATCTTTTAGGCAAGGATCGAAGAACCTTTTTCACCATGGTTTCACTACCAATAGGTCCTCCAAGAGCATCTGCCTCTGTAGCTATCTCCCTAAGTTTCTTATCATAATCAGCAATAGTTTCATTCTTATCCATCCTAATATTCTCAAATTTTGCGTTAACAATCTCAATCTTATACTTATCATGCTATCAATTCCTTCACAGTGTTCTTGAAGAGCATCCCATGCATCCTTAGCAATAGTGCAGTCAGATATGATTCCATACATCCTCATATACACAGTTGCAAAAATTGCATTGAGTGCTTTAGCATTGTAGCTTGAACTTTGTGTTTCCTCTGCAGTCCAAGTTTCTTCTTGCTTGATGATATAGTCTCCATCTTCATCTAGCGTCTTTGAAGGAGTCCAACAAGTAAGAATACTTTGCCAAGCACAAACATCCATAGCTTTAATAGTATATCGCATCCTATTCTTCCATAGTGTATAATTCGTGTCATCAAGGACCGGAGGTTTCAAGAACGAGTTTGCAATAGACGATGAGTCCATCTTATTCCCTGTAATAAAATAAAAAAACCAAGATCAGTTCTTAGTGTATCAAGAATATGGCTCTGATGCCACTTATAAGGGAATGGGGGTTGCAAATAACCAGTTTGAGGTGTTGTCACAAGGTGTTGACAACACCTACAATAACACCTTGAGTAATTTGCAGCGGAATATAATTTAGGCGTGAATAAAATAAATAAGCAACCAAATAAATAGACTCAAATGATTTAAGCAAGAGTATAAAATACTCTTGCAACGCCTCAGGGCAAAACTTCACTAGAAAACTTTCAGAGAGTTTTACAAACCCTAAAACTAGTGATTATTGTAAAAATCAATTTCTCAAAACAAGTCAAAAAATAAAGAGTAAAAGTTCTCCTAAAAATTCTATATGAAATAGAATAACAAAAACGAAGTAAGGAGAAAAATGTTGAAGCCAAAATCACACAAACAGCACACTTCTTGATCACCGATCTTCGAGTGTTTTTCAAGGCTTCAAGTTAAGACCACCGATCAAAGCTTCAGAAGATCTTTTATACTTTCTTAACGTACTTGTATATGAAGTTAATTTCTCTCCTCTCGTCGGTCTCCTTCTGTATCTCCAATATATAGACTTGAATCCTTCCTTGTAGATGTTTCCTTGTAGACATAGGATTCTAGATCTTATTTCTTTTTGATCAAGTCAAATCTACATAGTAAAGGAATTAAATCATTAGAGATAAGATAATAAATATTATGATAATCACATATCTAGTTAATAAAAGAAATAAATAACTTATTTAAAAGATATTTCATGTTCAAGAAAGGCAAAAGATATTAAATAAAATCTTTTCAAAATAGGATGATTTTAAGGAATAAAATATTTCTTTCACAATGGTTTGAAATGGATATGTTTTACTAATCAGATTAATGCATGTACATGCGTATGTATATGGACAAGAACGAAATGCTTACTATACTTTGTTCAAACAACACTAATTTTCACAAATTATTAAAAATTAAACGAACTAAACATTATGTATAACAAAATACCAGTAATTATTGATAAAATATTCTATTCTATCTATTGTTTAAAAAGAAATTGATATCAAATTATATACCAAGCACGATAATAGATTAAACACAATATATTGATTTTTTTAATAAAAAACAATTATTTGATTAGAAGTCAGAATTTCAACATTGTATACTTACTTTGCAATTCTTTTTTTTTTTAACATTAAAACCTGTAAATTTATTGAATGAAATCATTCATTAATTACAAGATCTACCAATCAAGAAAGAAACTTGTAATTAGTCCAAACAAAAAATGAAGGCGAGGGGAAACAAAATGCGCAACATTATGAGCTACGCTACTGGTTTATCTATGCTCGTGTACAACCTTTGTGATCCCTGGAGCTTTCAACATATCGTGTATTTCTAGGGGAGAGCATTCAATTAGTTCGGTCAGTAATCGAACCGAATTATTGAAAACCGAATTAACCAAATTCTTTTTAGGATAATCGTATTGAACCAAATTTATGTCAGTATTCACGATTGCTACATGAAAAACTTTCGGTCAACGAGCTGGACCTCAGTAAAATAAGTATAAAAAATGGTAAAAAAATTCAAGTTACGCGATTAAAAAAACAAATACATTGTTAACTATTTCTTCCATTTTTTTCTCTCAATTTTTGTATTTAATATATAGTACAATCATTTTATTTGACAATTTTAATAAAAATATAATTTTATTATAAAAAACATATTGTTCAACACGCAACACGTGCAACAAGACGGTAGTAAATATTATGACATGAATCTATGATTTACGTCTCTACCTACGTCTGCGTCTGTTTTTGTTCTTTTATCTTAGTATAGGATAATTCTTCCATTTTATTATTTTTTTTTAAAAAAAAAAAGGAAAACAGAAAAGGATCCCAGAATTTGTGGCGAAGTGCGAGCAACTTGATGAAGCAGTAAAAGAATCTACTTTCGTAGGATGATTTTATTACAAAATAATAAATTACAACGCTTTTCCTAACAAATAATTAATTTTTTATGATTGGCTAATTTATAATAAATAAATCAAGGAAGATAATTTAGAGTAAAATTTACGAGTTTATATGAATCAACCATTAATTAAATTTACGAGTTTATATGAATCAACCATTAATTAAATATACATTTTTTATTGAATCTTTAAAGGAAGTAGTCCGATTTATAGAGATTTTTTTTTCAAAATATGATGAAATAAATGTAGTATCTCACATCTCTACCAACATTGATGATCGATTTCAATTAAAGATAATGATTATTTGGGTCCAGATTTGAATAATTAATCGGTGAGTTTTTATGGAAAGAAATCGAAATTAAATGCATGATTTATAACACTTGAGATAGATACGATTCTCGAGTTCCTAAAATCACATACTTGCATGTTTGTTCTTGTTTCATATAATTGTATGTGTTGCATTTGATTCTACTGTTAATTAGCAAGATTTAGATTTGTTGGTTATGGCATGTTGCATTTTGAGTTAGTCTACATTCATCTTGAGCCTTAACCAATGAAGCATAGAAGGCCGAATGTCCTAGATTGCAAGAGACATTTGGGGAGCTATATTTGAGTGACAAGAAAAGCAGATTTACTCCTAATGCTAGATTACTAAGTATAGTTGCGCCAAAGTTTGGGGATTGATATGCTCGACACCACCCCAAGTAGGAGAGTCTGTGGCTACGTTGTGAGGTCTTTTTCCCGGGATCCCAAAAGAAGAACAAAGATTCCTTTGAAATCAGATTTGATAGCCTTGTTACCACCACATGCATTTCATGTTTGATATTGAAACGACTAGATCCTAATACCACGCAAATTTTTTTAAAATAAATATCTAAATATTTAATATAAACTATTTTTAGAAATTATGCATCTATATTTGAATAAATAAAATAAAACTTAATATAATATATATATAAATATATATATATATATATTTATATATTTATAATTAAAATGATATATATATATATAGTAAATAATTACTTTCTAGGATAATTATAACCATAAATAATTTTCCATAAAAATGTTCCAACTAAAATCCATAATAAGAATTTGCATGCAAATAAAATAAGTATAACTCATGCAATAAAATCATCATCAACCTCTCATAAAAATTCTCACCTAAAATTCATAAACCCATAATTAAATCATAAAACATTTGCGAAAAACATAATAATATTCAATTCACTGAAAACATGACTAGAGCGATGGTCACGGGCTAGCCAACTGTCGGGATCTCATACGTCCTCACCGTCAGTCGGGGCAATATGCTCTACATCAGTGTCTACCTGCTCACCTGCACCATTTAAGTCTAGTGAGCCTAAAGGCTCAGCACACTCTATCTCATAATAACAACATGATTAAAAATAATGCATCACATAGCACATGCACGATACATATTAAATAATATTTATACATGCATGTCCTAAAATACATAGCTCATGGTCATCTCATAACATAACATACATACTCATAAAATAATCATCATGCATCATAATTAGTGTTGGGAAATTTAGTTTTGGTATTTACAAAATAAAGCCAAACTAATTGAGCAACCACAAAAGGGCTAAACTGATATTCGGAAAAGATGACGTCACTATCAACGACCACATGACTAAGGGATGCAGTTTACTTTGCTAAACTGAATCGCTAAACTGAATCAACAAACGACCGCGCTCAACTGGCTAAAGGAATGCAAATCAATTTACTTCGCTAAACTGAATCCATCAGTTTACCCCTGCCAAACTGACTACATCAGTTTATCCAAAAGAGTTTACTACCGTACTATTTCTGGATAATATCATCCGTACTCTGACATCCCTGCAGAAGGTACTGTCACGATACTAAGGTAATGTTGGCTCCAGAAATCGTTAATGATAGTGACAAATCCAACGGAAATAATTTAAATCCTATTTGAAGAACAATTTGAATTTATGACCGTTGGCAATCCAAAGGGTATAAATAGAGATCTTGATCAATCTCAGACATCATCGAATGCACTAAAAACTCTGTCATTCTTGCGAGAATATAAAAAGCTTTTTATGCTCAAGATTTGATCAAGGAACTCGAAGAACAAATGTTCAAAGCATTATTCTGATCATTGAAGGGTCGATCTTTGTGCTAAGGATTTGGAGTTGTATTCATTCTATTGTACTATCAGTCTAGGACTGAAACTAAAGTATTATACTAGAAGTTCTTGTTTAGGCAGTGTCTAAGTCCTAAAGTGGATTGGGTTTGTGCAAATTACTTGTATAAATCAAAGTCTTCTAGTGATATCCTTCCGAGGAGGAAGAAGGGGTGACGTAGGAGTGTTTGAAATCTCTGAACATCCATAAACAACTACTTGTGTCATTTTAGTTTACTCACCATTACCACACACCCTAAACTGATATTCACTCAGTGTTTTAAATCTGCAGCTTGACATATTTCCGCACATATTTTGTTTGCCAAACTGCATCAGACACTAAGATAAGCCTCGAACTCATTCATTAAACCGATCGAGTTCTATATTTCCTACTAAACTGTTTGAAAGTATATTCACCCCCCCTCTAGACTTTCAACCGACCCTAACAAGTGGTATTAGAGAGGTTATTATCTTACTCTTAAAGCACTATACTGAAATGACTTCGTTCAGCAAAATTCCTATGTTCTCAAAAGAAGACTTTGATGACTGAAAGATTTGTATGCAAGCACACCTATCAGTACTAGACGATGACATGTGGTTTTTCATCACTGATAGACCTCTTGCAATCACCAAGATCAATACTGATATAGCTCTTTCTGGAGGTGGTCCACAATATATTGAGAAACCAAGAATCGAATGGACTGCTGAAGACAAAAAGAAGGCAAATCTTGACAATGTGGCTAAAGATATCTTGTATAAAACTCTTGACAAGAACACCTTTAGCAAAATCAAGACATGCAAAACCGGGAAAGAAATTTGGGAGAAGTTGATTCAACTTTGTGAAGGAAATGAACAGACGAAGGAAAACAAACTGTCTGTCGCCACTAAAAAATTTGACAACAACAGGATGAAACCAGGTGAATCAATGAAAGAATTTGATGAAAGAGTAAGTATCATTGTTATTGAGCTTAATGGATTGGGAAAAACATATCCCAACAGGGAAGTTATTCTCAAGGTAATTCAAGGCCTTCCCAAAGAATGGGATGTGAAGACAATGGCCATGAGAGAATTGAAGGACTTGAACAAACTAGAGCTGCATGACTTGTTTGCAGATTTAAAGGCCTATGAATTCGAGTTGCAAACTCGAGAAGAAGATCATTCTACCTCAAAATTGACCAAGGCCTTGACTGCAGTAAAAATAGAGTCACCAGCTAAATCAGAAAAATCAGCAGAACAACTGAGCAATGATTCCATGTCTTTGTTTGTGAAGAAGTTCGGCAAATTCATCAGAAGAAACCAAGAAGGATCCTACAGAAGAAATTTCCAAAAGAAAGATGCAATCGAAGAACCAAGAAGTTGCTTCAACTGTGGAAAAACAGGACATTTTATTGCTGACTGTCCCAAATCAATGAACTTTGACAAAAGGAAAAGTTCAAGGGATGACAGACACACTTCAAGAGAGAAACATGAAGCATTGGTTGCAAATGACAACAAAACCAAGTGGGCAGAAACAGATAGTGATTCAGAGGGATCAAATTGCTCCTCCAATTCCAGTGATGATGAAGAAGAGGTCAAGTGTCTTATGGCAAATGATCGTGAGCTTCCATCCACTAGTGAACAAGTATTTGATTTCAGCTCTGATGAATTTACCAGAGAGGAACTGATCAAAGCTCTTCATGATATGGAAAATGAGTATTATCAACTGTCCTTAGCATTCGATGAAGTCAGAGCCAAGCAAAAGGATCTGCAAGATGCCTCAACTAAACCCTCTTGAGAACAATCAGTTGAGATAAACTATTTTGAAACAGAGATTGTTGTGCTCCGAACTGAGAATGAACAACTCAAGATCGACATCATGAATCTTACAACAAAAAAACATAACATGGATGAATTATTAAGATCATGGAATAAATCTTCGAGCCTGTTGACAGAAATGAATGATTCACAAAGACCTCTTCATGACAAAAATGGTCTATGATATGGTAAGACGGTGGAAAATGGTGAATCGAGTACTCTACCCAAACTGAACATGTGCAAAGGAAAATACATAAACTTTGTACGAGCGGTTAGGGAAAATGAATATGAAAAACCTATCCTGATGACTTGGCAGCAAATAGAGCAGATGAATAGAAAAAGATTTGGTATCGGCTTCAATCCTCATGAAACTAAGGTAGAGACTGCTAAAAGTCATGAACGGACTAATGCATATCAACCTAACTCTATGAGAGGAAATAGAAGTCAATACCATAATCAACGTCCAGTTCAAAAGCAATAGAAACTTCAAGGATACTGGAAAAGGCAAACAACATATGGTTTCACAAGAACATCACACTCCACCATCTAGAGCATCTAACTTAGTACGCATCTATAGAAACACATAAACTGGTAAACTGGTTAAAGTATTCCAGGTTTGGGTTCCTAAAGGATTAATCCCTCGTGGACCCAAATAGATGTGGGTACCAAAAGTTATTCAACCTTGTGAATGCAGGTAGCAGGTACCAAAGAAAAGGAAGATGAATCATGGTACTTAGACAGTGGATGCTCAAGACACATGACTGGAAATGATAAACTACTGTCTGAACTCGTTAAATACCATGGTCCCACTATCACTTTTGGTGACAATTCATAGGGTAAGATCGTGGGTAAGGGTAAGATTATCCATGACAATATTATCATTCAAGATGTTCTATTGGTTGAAACTCTGAAATATAATATAATCATCATTAGTCAAATGTGTGACTATGGGCATTCTGTTGAATTTCAAAAGCTAAACTTCATTGTTAAAGATGCCTCTGGTAACATTATTTTGACAGGAAACAGATATGGAAATACATATAAAGTTTGCTGGAACATCCAGTCTAGCAAACCAGTTTGCCTCGTAGCTTCCAATTCTAAGCGCAACTAGATTTGGCACAAGCGACTGAATCACCTTAACTTCAAATCAATTTCCAGTCTGAGTAAGCTCGAGCTAGTAATAGGCCTGCCTAAAATTGATTTTTCCAAAGACAAAGTTTGCTCATCTTGTCAATTTGGGAAGCAAGTTAGGTCATCTTTTAAAAACAAGGGTTATAAATCATCTTCCTGATGCTTGGAACTATTGCATATAGACTTATTTGGTCCAATACCAGTAACAAGTTTAGGGGGAATGAGGTATACTCTTGTCATCATTGATGACTACTCACGTTTTACCTGGGTCATTTTCTTAAAATCAAAAGACCAAACTGCTTCCTAACTAATCAAGATTTTTAAAAGACTTTTTAACGAAAAATCAAGTAAGATTGACAGAATCAGAAGTGACAGATGAACTGAATTTGTCAATCAAACTTTATCTTCTTTTTTAGAGCATTATGGAATCAAGCATGAATTCTCAGCAGCTAGAACACCACAACAAAATGTTGTTGCAGAAAGGAAAAATCGTACTCTTAAAGAAGCTGAAAGAACCATGTTAGCTGACTCCAAAATTTCTCAAAGGTTTTGGGCAGAAGCTGTGAACACTGCTTGCTACACTCAGAACAGATCAATGATATGCAAAAAAATTTTTAAAACTCCATATAAGATCTGGAATGGCAGACAACCTAATGTATCATACTTCAAAATTTTTGGGAGTAAATGCTACATCCACAACAATGGTAAAAATCATCTGACTGCATTTGATGCAAATTCAGATTAGGGTATATTTTTGGGATACTCCTCAATTAGCAAAGCATATAGAGTATTCAACAAAAGAACTCTAAATGTTGAAGAATCAATTCATGTTATATTTGATGAAGATTTAACTACTGATATTGCAACTAATACTCATCAACTCTCAGATCTATTTCAGGAAATACAATTAGACAATGATAGTCAGGATGAAAGTGAAGACGAAGTTTCACCACCCATCAGAACACTTCAAACTCCTGAACCTGAACTAGTAGACCCAGTAGTTGAGGATCATAACATTGATCAAGAAGTTGATATTCACCAAACTCACACAGTTGAGAATAATGAAGAGCAGCATCATGAGATTCGTGATCATCACAACATATCCGGTATTTTCACAACGACATTAACCATATCAAATATTGAGAAAGTAATATGTACGATCGGACAACTAGGGGTGAAAACGAACCGAGCCTGTTCGTGAGCTTTACGAGCCTGCTCGATAAATATTTGATTCGTATTCGAGCTTATCGAACTCGAGCCAAATTCGAATATTTTTGAACTTTTTTTCGAGCCGAACTCGAGCCAAAATTACTCTGTTCGATAGTTCGCAAATAGTTCGTGAGCTTTAATATTTAATTAATACTAGTATCCATGCACACGCTTCGCGTGTGATATAATATATAATCCTATGTATTTACATATATATATATATATATATATATATATATATATTATCGTGATTTATTTCTCACTATTAAAAAATAGGTGGTTAAAAAAATAACATGGAGAAAAATGTGAGAAAGTTGGGTAGTTATATGTTTGTGGGGGTAATTTGGTACAACCATTAAAATGACCAAAAACGGTTATTCTAGCACCCTCATGCATTATAATATAGAATAGATAGAATAGATAATATAACTATATAATAAATATATATACATTTCGAACTTTTCAAACATTTCGAGCTTTTCGAACCATAATATCCGAGCAATAGTTCACGAATAGGTTCGAATGTTTCGATCCGAACTCGAACTTCATTTTGAACCGAACTCGAGCCAAAATATTTGAAATTATCGAGCTTCAAATGAGCTCGAAAGTTCGAATATACTCTTATCGAGCCGAATTCGAGCCTTAAAATTTTATCATTATTCGGCTCGATTCAATTCATTTGGACTCTACGAACAATCACGACTTCAAGTGATGTATGAAGGGGTAATTATTTTAAAATCCCTAAACCTAAACATAAATTTCTCCTAACTCCCTACATTCAAATTTTTTAGTTTGCACTCCCTAGTGGTCCCCAATTTTGATTAAACAAGTATTTAACTAATCTTTTGTACTTTGGCATTGTTTTACCTATCGAACCAGTTCATGTCGTAAAGAACTATTGGTTGCGCAAGGTTTCCAGCCTATATACTTTAGATTAGGATCCAACATGCTTCCATAAAGTAAATCAAATTTAAATACCTCTTTGACCATAATGTCGTCGGTTCATACCTGCCGAGTTTTACGAAGTGCTCCTCACACTTCAACCACGCAGTCACAACAGATGGTTTCTGCACAAGCTCCTTCAACGATATCCAGCACAGCCTTAATTCGTTTTCTACCTTAAGGCGTATGGTATATAAATTTAATTATAAAATATGAACATGAAAGAACAAGAGACTTTAGAAAAATTATTCAGACATAATATTATTACATAAATCAACTCCTTTGAAGAGGAGAAGACAACTTGTTTAGCTACTCATAGTAGCCTCGTTCTTGAAATACATAAACGAAAACTTATTACAATAGAAAGAGAAATATTACAACAATTTTATTCGTAAGAAAACTTAAGGGAATGATCGATGTCTTCAGCTTCCTCAAATGCCTGTATTTATAGCTGTAGTTCCACTCGTTTCACCGAGAAACTTCAGGGAATCTTACAGTTGTCTTGTATTTCTTTATGCCATTATTGATGGCATCTTTTACTAGTGGAGGAGGCAGCTGTCTTGAATTTTTTATGCCATTATTGATGGCATCTTTTACTTAGTGGAGGAATCACATGCCTGCCACTTTCTTTTGGCTTTATTCTCCTCACATGCCTGCTTTATTGTTGTCGGGGCATCTTTTGCTTTTGAAGTAGACCCCTGTGAAAATGCATCTTTGGTGGTCCTTGTCCACCTTTGCTTGTCTCGGAAAAATCCTTTCGATCCGTTCGGGGTCTAAAGGTTTTTTCAAATTCTGGCTCCTTCTGATTTGGGCATTCTGGGCAGATATTCTCTGACCATCGTCCAATATGAGCCATGTTACAAAATTTTCGGCGAGTTTCTTTACTCCCCGGCAGCTTGTTGTTCCACAAAAGATTTCTCTTCTTTTCGAAGAGTTCTTCCACAAATGCTGTAGTTTTTCCTGTCATTGTGTTCAACAGGAACGATCCGTTCACAGAATTCTGATAAAATTTGAATGGAAACTTGACTTTGTCCATCTCAGTAAGACAGACCCAAATACCCCATGCCCTTCTGGTTGAGATATCATTTTCTCCGAAAGTGGACACCAAGGGTATTTCTTCAGTTTTAGGATCCTTGATAAATTTATGACTGTTTATATCAGGTCTCCTCAGCTTGATAAAATGAAAGGGTTCGTGTGATCCTTTCACTGTTGGTTCTGGAGCTGCACTGAAAAAATATAACTCAAGCACATCTCCTCTGGTCAAATGATCATTATTTGCCCATGTTTCTTGGACTGCTTCCTGAATCCATTTTGGTAACTGTGATATCTCCAAAAAGCTTGGTGACGTTGTATAAACTGAGGCCAAGGCCCCAAATTCATATCAGAGTTTTACATCTTTAGGATTGACATTGTTTTTTAGCCAAACCCTTGGATATATTCCTGCAACATCAACCCTGCAAGTGTTCGGGTTGATTTCATTCCTTGTATTCAATTTCTCCCACTTCTGTTGATAAACCTGGAATGGAGAAATAATAGATGGATTAGTATCAATCTTAGATTTGCCCTTGTCAGTGTTGGGCCTAAGATTGATCTCTTCCTCTTTTACCCCAGAGGCGGAGGGTTGCCTTGATGAGTTATCCTCATCAATTGTTGCTTCATCCAGATCATCAAAGGCTGATGATAGATTAGCTCTTGTTTCTTGAGTTTTAGATTCCTCAACATCTTGTTTCACAACCGGTGGTTGTATTTCTTGTTCTTGTAAAACCAATGGTTTTAGTATATCTTGTTTATGAGAAACCAATGGTTTCTCTATAGCCTTCACAATTGGCCCTTGAATAGCAGCCCATAGTTGTGTTTGAGCTTGCATACATCCTGTAATTCGATTAGATACTTTGATCCGATCAGCTTGTTGTAACCTGCCGGCCATTTCAACATTAATGGCTAACTGGTTGAACTCGTTTTGAAGCAACCCAAGGTGTTCCCTGAGATGCCTTTGCATTTTCAGGATGGAATCCACGTCACTGCCTTCCATCTCTTGTTAAAAAATCTGCAAGAATATTTTCATGAGATTTAATAATAACAATATCAAAAATATAATTTTGACATAATGCTTGCCATCTTAATAACCTAGCTTTCTCAGGTTTAGATTCAATCTTATTCTTTAGGAAAGCTTTTACCTGGGTGTTATCAACCTTCAGAGTGAATTTTTTAGCAAGTAAAAATAATGGCCATTTTTCAAAAGCCCTTTTAACCGCATAAAATTCCTTCTCGTTGATATGCCATCTAATGGTCTCAGATTCTGAAAAAAGACCGCTACAGTATCTGCATGGTATTTCCCCATCTGGAGTGATTTTGGTAAGGACTGCCGCCCACCAATCGTCGCTGGCATCCGTAAATAATACCAGATCATCTTCATCTACGGGTATAGCCATTTTTGGGAGATTCTTACATATCTCTTTTAATTGGTTTACCCCTTTAGTATGGTCATCGGTCCATATAAACCTAGCATCCTTTTTTAACAAAGGACTGAACACCTTTCTGTACATTGCTAGATTGTTAATGAACATCCCTGCAAAATTAACTACTCCAGGAAAACTCTGGAGTTGTTTTACATCTTTGAGTTTATCTGGAAAATTCTTTACCTTTTCCACAATATGGGGTTGTAGAATTATTCCAGTTTCATCAATCTCAATACCGAGGAATTCAATTTTCCTTGTTGCTATGACTACTTTCTTTTCAGATAACACCAGTCCTTCTTGTTTACAAATTTTAGAGAAAATCTCTAAGTGTTTAACGTGTTCGTCTATATTTTTTGATGCTATAAGAATATCATCAATATAAACAAACATAAAGTTGAAATAATCTTTAAAAAGGTTATCCATCTTTCTTTGAAATATCTGGGGTGCATTAGCCAATCCCATAGGCATAACTTCCCAAATATAGTGTCCTTGTGGAGTAGAGAAGGCTGTGAATTTCTTACTGCCTTCTTCCATTCTTATTTGGTAGAATCCAGACTTACAATCAAATTTTGAGAACACTCTAGCATTTCGTACACAGCTAATTAGATGTTCCCTACTAGGTATGAAGTACCCATCAAACTCCAGGATTTTATTAATACCTTGGTAGTTAATAACTAACCTGGGTTTCCCTCTTTTTATTTCACCATGATTTCTGACCAGAAAACCTGGGCTACTATATGGTGAAACTCCTTCTTTGATTAGACCAAGGTCCAAATGTTCCTTGATAATCATTCTCATATCCCTTTGATCTGTTATGTTCATTGGGATAGGCTTATATCTGACGAATTCATACTCTTTGCCTTCCTTTAGAGTAAGACTGGCTTTGAGTTGATTTCTATCCCACCATGCCAAAGGATGCTCATTATAACTTTCTTTGAGCCTCTTTTTGACATCTTCAAGGGATATCTTATTTTCTAACTCTATATCTCTATGATTTAGAGTTACCTTGAGAAGCTCCATATCCACTATTTGGAGTTCTTGTTCTGTTGTTATTTTCAACATGGTTTCTCCAAACCTTCTTGGATCTTTCATTTTTGGATAAAAAAGTTGTCCCTTATCACCACGCTGGCTGCGAAATATGATCGGCAATTGTCGATAAAAAACAACTTTGAGTCTTTGAACGATAATTTTATGATCACAAATTGTAGTGAACTTCTTAAACATTTGTAAGAAGTTATTTTCTAACAGGATATCAGCTCCTGTATCATGGAAATAGATTGGTGGTGTCTTTACCTTGTACCAAGGTGTCTGACCTGCTCCTCCTATAAGGATCTCTGCTTGTTTTATTCCTTTGCAAAGAATTAAAATTCTTCGAGAGAAATCTCGTCCAGCAATTTTTGGCAAATCTTCTTCACATTTTTCAGGAAAGACTCCTCTTTTTGCTGTACAAATTCCTGCTCCCGAATCATATAAGCTGCAAAGTATTCAGCCTTATATTGTTCATACAACATCCCTATCGGAATGTATATGGAGAAAGGACTTGTTGTCATTTTTTAAAGGGATTACTAAATGGCCCTGCCATTTTAACCGACTGTGTTGTAACTCAGTAATCCGATTAAGACTATTCATCTTTAGTCTTCCTAAGGCTTCAGAAGGTAGAGTATGGTTACTCCTTTCTACCTCTTCAATGCGATCTAGTAAATCATGTTCATGACTTACTAATTTCAACAGCTGCTTCTTCCTTTGTTTGTAAACAGAGTTCTCGAATCTGATTAAGGGATTGTCCCTTATCCAATTCTCTTGGTTTTCCATCTCGTAGAATTCTTATTGAATCCTCCAAGTCTTTTCTTCTGCCATGAACTCTATTCCTTTTTCAAGGCGTTTCCATGGTTTATGGTCTTCCAGAAACTCTAGGCCAAGAATGAGCTGATCCACTTCTTTTCCTTTAATTCCACATATTTGAACTTCCAATTCTCCAATATTTATCAATCCTTGGTAAGTTCCTTTTTCATGTTGTTCCAAATAGTAAATCGAGTTACAAGGGAACTGGTTTCGATGACTTGTAATATCGAATACTATTTTCACTTCTTTCCATCCTTCTGGAGATCTAAGTTTTCCTATTATAGAAAACTCTTTTTCTTCTGGTGGAATTTCTTGAATAGGAGATTTGTCCCATCTCCTACTTGTCATTCGGTTTCCTTGAAAAGATAACCTTCGAGGTTCTATTTTAAGGTCTCCGTATAGAACCGGTCTGTCTTGAATTTGAATGTCTGTTTCCTGAATTAAAGGAAACTCGATTCTTTCTGGGTATATTGCATGAGCAACTTTCCCAAAGATCTCTGGAATTTCAATGAACTCATTTCTAATAAATAATTCAGAATGATGAGTATTAGAAAGAGCATATGAAATTTGATATGTAATAGAATATGGTCTATTACCTTCCTTCATTAGTCTCTTTTCCTTGAAGTTTTGATGCAACGTCAAGGCTCGACTAAAGTCTCTGTCAGCTAAATTGTAGGCTATTCTTGGATAGATAACTCCTACAATTTTTCCTGCACAAAGATTTCCTGAGATAGTACCCAGGACAGCATCTTGAATATTCCCCATTCTTTTATCGCATACTACGATATCTATGGGTGAATCTATTCTTTTTTTAAAAGTTGCCTTGATCATTATTTGGATTGCTCCAATATGAATCCAAGACATCGTCCTTGCTACCTCACCTTTCAACTTTTGCAATTCCTCTCTTATTTCTTCAAAAGGAATTAACTGCATCTCTATTTGATTACTTGTTAACTCCATGGGGATTGTCATTTCCCTTATGGATACTTTGTAAATCAAATTATGTTTTCTTTGTCTAAGCCCTAGGTTGCCTAAGACTCTTTCTACTTGTCCTGCCGAAAATCCCTGGTACTTTTGTAACGTTGGATTTTCTCTCATAATCCTTTGGACCATATTATGAGATATCGTGGTTTGGCTAAAGAATCCAGCCAAACTTTCATGTGTTTCATGCCGAAACACTTCTTCTTTATTCTGATTCTGATTCTGATCCATCCTCAGAATCTTCTTGACTAAACAATATCTCTTCTTCGTATATGCTTTCATCTGAGGGGATATCCTCAAATTGATATACTTGGACTAGATCTTGAAAGAAGACCGCATCATCCATATCTTGTGTTGCTTCAAAGAGTTTAACTCCTTTTTTCTCGTTTTCTGGACAATTTGTAGATATATGTCCTCTTGCTCCACATGTCCAGCAGTTGCAATCCTTGAAACTTTCACTTGCTCTTGTATGAGTTCTTTTGAAAGTTCTTCTTGATGGTGTTCTTCCCCTGCTTTGTGATGAGCTTGTTACTGGGGATGTTCTTGTAGGTCCACTTCTTTTTCCTGACCTATAAGATCTGGCCTTTTGTTTGGACCAAAATGTTCTTGGTTTCCAAGAACTTCTCATTCTTTTATTGTAGGGATTACTTCTGAATTTCATTCTTTTAAATCCCTGTGATCTGTTTCCAATGATCGTTGGAAGATCATTATCTTTACAACATAAAGGTGTACGTTTATTTATACTCCTTATTTTCTTGTAGTTCTTCTGTAATGCTGTCATATGGCACCATTCTGCCAGTTTTCCTTTCAAAAAGGATGCGCGTCTTGCCAAAGTGTCAAGATGACCTGGAACGTATTCTTTAATCAGCATTTCTCTCCAGGGACTTGGCATTTTTGCGAAAAATAGCTGAATAGCAACATTTTCCTCGACTCTTGAATTCCATCTGTATTTAGTGAATAATATAATGTATTCATCAACTAAACAGATATCATGTAACTCGAGGCTATACAGAGCTTGAGTATATCTTCTCTTTTTCTCTGTATCTTGATTGTTGAAATAGTCTACCCCTATGAATTATGCTTTAAATAGGGTGACCATTCTTTCTCCAATTTCGCTGAGGGATTCTCCTGCTAAGATTGATTCCTTCGTATCTGGCATAGTCATCTCCCAAGCAATCTTGACAGATCCCATTAGACTCATTTCTAGAAGTTTAATGAATCCTTCTTTATTGAGATATAATGTCCCGGCTGCAATTCTCATAGCTGGCGTCCAATCATCTATAAGATCTTCTCTGTTTTTGAAGTCCAAAACATCAAGGTTTAACATAACCCCGTAAGGATGTATTGGATCTAAAACAGTTTTTCCGTAAGGAGTTTGATGGAGTGGGATTTTACTCCTTCTTGATCTGGTTCCTGCTGGATGTGAATTTTCTCCAACCTGAAACTCACTATGTGGTTCTTCTGTTTTAACCGCATATCTTGGGGAATTTCCTATGGATTGTTCACCCTCAGGGGAGTTCATTTTTAGATCTACTACTTTGAGATTCGCAAAAGAATCCGCGAGATCTTGTAGATCCTCGAGATTTAATCTCTCTAAAGTAGTCATCAGATAGTGTTTTTCTCTGATACTGTTTTTATAAGATTAATCATCCTTTCATCATCAGTTAAAGGTTTTTGAACCATTTTGGTTTTACCTTTCTGATGTAACAACGGTTCGGTACCAAATGAGAGTGGTAACCTTCCTCGTGTATTTTCTTTTCTAGAACCTGAAGTTTGTTCTAGATTTGTGATTTTAGTTTGAAGATCCTTTAGGGTTACAAGAATTTCTTCTTGTTTCTTAAGGATTCCTTCAATCTGCCGAGGTATTTCATACAGCTGATTGCTGTAATATTGTACCGTCTTTTGAATTTCTCTAAGATCTCTGGAGAGTTTAGAGGAATCTGGGGTAATTTCTAAAAATTGAGAGTTAAAAATCATCTTTTTGTCGTAAGTAATCTATTGTGAACAGATTAACTTGTTTATAGGATTTCATATAAATAAAATCCTCTTGATTCAAACCTTCGTTTGAAGTCATCTTTTGTAAAAAATCTTCTCCTCAACAAAGAAAAGTATGAGTTAACGAATAATATTAAGTCTGAATATTTAACCTAAAGCTCTGATACCATTTTTTGCACATAATTCTTTGTTCCAAAATAAGCATTAAAACATGAGATATAAGCACAGAAATCTTTAGATATAAGTATAAAACCTTCAGATCTAAGCACAAAACAACCCATATTGAGTACAAGAATTAAATATTAAAATAATCAAGTTTTGTGGTCCTTAAGAAGTGCAAAGAAAGAATCTTTAAGAGAGAGAGTTGGGAGAAAGAAAGGTTTGAGTTTGAGGATTTATTCATAATTGATTCATGTATGAAACATTGGGAATAATTCAAATTTCCCTTTTATATATAATTTTCACTTTGTTGGGTCAAAATTAAAGTTTTTATTTTTGGAATCAATTTTTAGTGTCAATGAATTTTATTATTTTATTTTAGTTAAATACCTTAGCTTCCAATTACAACTCCGCTCAGTTGAAAACCTCTAGGGCTGCTCGATCAATCGACCTCCGCTCTCCTCCGGCAACAGGTTTGCTGATTCCTTCTTCTTCTGTGTGAGGAATTTGCTCCGACTAGTTATTCTGTGTTCGAATCAATGGGTTGCTTTGTTGTTCTCTTTACGAAAGCTTAAAGTATATATATATATTGTAAGAAAAAAGTGAAGGTGAAGATGCAAAGTTGCAACGATTGCAGTAATTTTTCCAGATAATTTAATGTAGCTAAAATCTCATGAATAATTTCTCTTGGTTAGTTCCTTGATTTTCCATTTCTTGTGAAATCGCAGAAAAATTGGAGTAGAAGCAACGGAAAAATTGTGATGTCAAGGTTTCATGTTGGCGGAAAAGTGGTGGATACTGTTGATTTGCTGCGAAGAAGGCATTGGGCGTGGCGATTGGATTTGTGGCCGTTTGCAGTTCTTTATGGGTTGTGGCCGTTAGCTGTGGTCCCGAGCTTGGATTTTGGGGATGCTTCAATAGTTTTGGGCTGCATTGGAGCATCTCATATTCTTGTATTCTTGTTCACTGGTTGGTCTGTGGATTTCAAATGTTTTGTTCAGTACTCTAAGGTACGTTTTGTGCGATCCAACATATTTTTGCTCGGTCTACTGACATTCTCCTGTTTTAGCTCTCTTGTAAATTGTTCCTGTCACTAGATTTTGTTTCATCCATTAGAGAGAAGTGTGGAGAGTTGGCAAGTGCTTTCTCTGGAAAATAAATGGTTTCTTGTGGTGGTTTGTTCTAAAATACTTTTTATTCTCAAATGTTATTGATTGTAATTGTTTGGGGAGAGTGGAATAATGGGGGAGAGGTCAGATTATGAAAAGAAGTTTTTATTTGTGCTGACTGACATGCTACTGTAGTTAGTTGGTCAGGTTTATAGGATTACTGTATGTCCAGTATATTCACATATTCAAAATATCTAGATATGATATCTTTCCGTGACAGTTGTGAATCTGAAAGTTCTAACAAACTCGAATGCAATTCCTAATGGGGGAAGTTCTGCTGGTTACTGATAGGACTCAGCTGTGTATTTATATACTGCATGAATCTCAAATTTATATAAGTTTTGAAGTATATGAATGAACCTTGGTTGTATTCTTTGGTTTAGTTATATTTGGTTACGGTTGGGCAAGAGATTAATATTAGGTATGTAATCCTCATTAACAATTAGAAAGGTACAGATGATCTGAAGTTGTTGTATCGTGCTTTAACTTTATGATTCAGTATGTTTGAATGGTAGGTATTATGACTGCTTCTGTGGCAGGTTAAGGACATTCATCATGCTGATGCTTGCAAAATTACTCCAACTAAATTTTCTGGCTCCAAAGAAGTGGTGACCCTTCACTTTCATAAGGTTGAACTCCATTCCTCATTCTCACAACAACTGTTTTGCATGCTCTTGCATGACTTGTGGCCATTTTCTATTTTAATATTTTCTCACCATGTTCCTCCTTATCACGTGCACTTTTCAATACAAAATATTTGATAATTCTTAAGCTATACGCTCTACATACCAGATCAATTACACCATTCTAATTGGTTTTTATTATAACTGATGTTTTTCTCACCTTACTTTGTAGAGGGACTGTATATTAAACAAATTTGTAGTTAAATGAGCTGGCAGCACAATTCAATGTCTATGCATGCAAATAAAATGTTACGGCCACGTGCACATGCAAAATGAAGGCACTCACAATTTCCTTCTCTGACTTTCTAACACTTCATTTTATTCTGATCAAAGTTGAATATTTTGTATTAAATTAAGAAGCATTTGTTTAAAACTTCAATAAAAACAAAGAGAATCTTAACAGCATATAATTTAACTGTTTTGTGTTTTCTATTGTTGGGCAAATTTTTGAATGATAAACTTAGAGCCTAGAGTTTTGTGGTGCTTGTTAGCGGTGATAATTTTGTTTATTAAAATCTCTAATTGATTATCAAACTGTGAATGGTTATTGTAATGCGTTATTATCTTTCCTTTTTTTGTAAGCTTCGAAAAGAACCATGTGATGTGTCCACGAGAAGGGATCGTACTGTAATAAGTATGGCAAAACACTCATGCACACACGCACATGGTAGGTTTTAAATCAACTGTGTGCAGGGTTGACTATGTTGGAATACACAATAAGTATCTCCAGTCACATTAATTTGCTGTCTGTCTACATTATCATTACTGCAATTTACCTTCTAAAAATCAAAACTTCAACCTTGCCATCAGGTGGGTGTCTTGTTCATTGGTTTGTTTGTTCAACTTCAATGGTGATTTTTCTTTAGTAGTTACCTTCTATAGAAAATCAATAGTTGTGCATAAGTTTTATCGTCCTTTCCACTAAAATCTGATCAATAAGTTATGTTCTTTAGCTGGCAGCTTCTTCTGCGTCCGTTGATATGGAAGAGATCTACTTTGATTTTAGGAAGCAGCGCTTTATTTACTCAAATGGGAAAAATACCTTTTCAAAACTTCCTTATCCTTCCAAGGAAACAATAGGATATTATCTAAAAAATACTGGCTATGGAACTGAAGCTAAAGTTTTGGCCGCCACTGACAAATGGGGAAGGAATGTGTAAGTTGCGTCCATTTATGTTGTTGGACTTTTTTTTTTCCCCTTTCAGAACTCATGTGTCAATATTTAGCGCACAATTTCTTCGTTTGCTTCAATTCAATATGCTGGAATTTTTCATACTTTCAAGCAGTATGTTTGAGTGCTGTTGCCTTTTTTCTTACAATAGTAACAGACTGCTTGGATTTCAAAGAACTGTGTGCATGATGTTTCCAATTTTAGATTTTATTTGCTAAAGAGTTTACTGTGAAACCATTCATGTGGTTATGGATGGCATCTCACAGTGCATGGCCAATTGCAGCTTCAGCTTTATCCTGCACGGATATGAACATATTATCATCTGATGACCAATATGGATATAATGAGTATGACAATATCTAAAATTTACATTGGATAGTGAACATCATGCCAATTTATTAATTTGTTAACTAGGTGTTATTACTTTGTATTAATTCTCCATGTAATTGACAGTGGTTTCTTGAGCTGGGATAGGAATCACATGCACATCGTTTATTTCTGTTCTTTTTTAATATATGCCCTGAAATGCAGTTTCGAATATCCTCAACCCACATTCCAGAAATTGATGAAGGAGCAATGCATGGAACCATTTTTTGTATTTCAGGTTTGTTATTATTTTTAAATTTAATTCGACATGGTACAATCTTGATTTCTTTGTTCTTTTGAGTTGTGCAATACTTCTATTTAAGTTTTAGTGTAAATATTACTATTTACTGAGTTATTTTCTAATATACGATGTCATTACTTGCATTTTTAGGTTTTCTGCGTGGGTCTATGGTGTTTAGATGAATATTGGTACTACAGTTTGTTCACTCTATTCATGCTGTTCATGTTTGAGTCAACAATGGCAAAAAGCCGTTTGAAGACCCTGACTGAGCTTAGACGAGTAAAAGTGGATAGTCAGATTTTGATGGTTTATCGGTGTGGGAAGTATGTCACTCAAATCAGACATTATTTTTCCCTTGTTATTTTACTATGCGGTATGTAAATGCTTGAACCTCCTTTACTTTTAATATTTAGGTGGGTTAAACTCTCTGGGACAGAACTGCTACCTGGGGATGTTGTGTCTATTGGGCGCTCAACTGGTACGAGTGGAGAAGACAAGTCTGTACCTGCAGACATGCTAATTTTAGCTGGAAGTGCTATTGTAAATGAAGCTATTCTAACTGGGGAGTCTACTCCCCAATGGAAGGTGAGGTTTTCTTTTGTCTCTATGATTTTTTTGCCTTATTTTAATTCTTAAAATTCCCAAACATATGTAACTATCTACAGCAGTTATAAGTTGATCAATATTTCTAAGTATTTTGCTATGGGACCTAGGGAGTTGGTGGAATTCACTCTTGAAAGGATTACTCCCCACATTAAAATTGTTTGGACGGAACTAATTTTTTTTTCAAAATCCTGCTGTTGTTCTTAAGAGTGGCAGCTATGTGTTTGGTAAGACATTGGAGCCAGATGGGTGTCTAGGATCATGATGGCATATATTGTCCTTGTTTAGCTTTTACATTCTTTATTCACTTATTAAATGTTCATTTTCAAGAACCAATGTATACTTTTCAGGTTTCAGTAATGGGTAGAGGAATGGATGAGAGACTCTCAGCTAGACGAGATAAAGCACATGTTCTCTTTGGTGGCACAAAAATATTACAGCATACAGCAGACAAGGTTCCCCCCCACCCCAAAGAACACCCCCTAACCCCTCCAAAAAAGAAAAAAAATATAAATACTGCTTGGCTTGCTGTTAACAATCCAGGAGCTTAACCTTTACAATTGGCTCTTTCTTTTTGTCTTCTCGAGTCAGACATTTCATTTGAAAGCCCCTGATGGTGGTTGCTTGGCAGTTGTTCTGAGAACTGGATTTGAAACAAGTCAAGGGAAGCTAATGCGTACAATATTATTTTCTACTGAGAGGGTAAGGATTTGAAATCTCATTGGTGCTTTCTGAGTGTTGTGAGCTGATCTATCATTTGTACATCCCTTGTGTTTATAATTATATGTGTTTTGTAGGTTACAGCGAATAGCTGGGAAAGTGGGCTCTTTATCTTGTTCTTAGTGGTATTTGCTTTGATAGCTGCTGGATATGTACTTAAAAAGGTAAAACAGATTCTTATAGATACCCTGTTCTACAAGAATATCACTGGTTGGATGATCACATGAAACTCTTGTATAGGGGCTTGAGGATCCAACAAGGAGTAGATACAAGCTTCTTCTGAGCTGTTCCTTAATTATTACTTCTGTGATCCCACCTGAACTGCCTATGGAGCTTTCAATTGCTGTTAATACTTCATTAATTGCACTAGCACGACTTGGGATATACTGCACAGAACCATTTAGAATCCCATTTGCTGGAAAGGTGAGAGTTTAATGTTTGATATTGTTTGAAATGAATTGTTAACACTCCTCTTTGACGAAGATGTGTATTTTGAAGTGATTGTTTTAATTGTCCAATTGAACTAATAAACTGAATGCTGGTCTTTTCCTTAGGAACTCTCTTGACATGTGTGTTTTATCCTTGTGGATGGGATGTTCCATTTGCTTTTCTAGAGTGTTAGTCTTCAGCATAGTTTGATGTTTCCCTTCTTCTGCAGGTTGATATGTGCTGTTTTGACAAGACTGGGACGCTAACATCTGATGACATGGTTAGGCAGCTCAAGGTCTAATGCGTCCACTTGTGTTTGATCCTATACTTATAAATATATATATACTTTTTATCTCCAGGAGTTTTCAGGAGTTGGTGGTTTAACAGACAGTGAAGACTTGATAACAGAAATGTCTAATGTGTCTGATCGCACTCTGGAAATACTAGCTTCTTGCCATGCTTTGGTATTTGTGGACAATAAGCTGGTATGATACTGTTTCTCGCTACTTTACTATCTTGTGATGTTACGATTGATATAATTATTATTGACTCATATATTATTGTGTTAAAGTGAAATTTACATTATTTGCCCTATAGTTCCAATCTTTAGTGTTAAATATATTCTTAACTTTTGTAAAAATATTCACAACTTTAATTATTTTCTACGAATGTATGGAGAGGGCAATAAAAGATTCGAGAGGAGGAAGAAAGTAGGGCTAGAAACTCCAGATAAGAGAGATTTTTCTGCTATAACCATCAAGGCATGGATAGAAAATGTTCCATTAAGTTAGTTTTTCGAACCCTCCCCGCCCATGGTTGCAAGATTACAGGAAAAATATGGTGTCCCTGTTTGCGAGGGGCTTCAAAGGAGTTTATTAATAACCATCATTTCTTTTTCGAGAAAGCAAGGTGTTTCTTAAGGGGACAAAGAAAGGGAAAAATCTGTTGGAACTTGGAAGAATTTTCTTTCTTGGTCTACTTTATTCTAGACAGCCAGCTATATTATATTTGTATGATCCCGTATTATTTATCCCTGGTTTAAAGAGTTTAAGTTGTCCTTGCCATCTTACTGAACCCTTGTATTGTATGATTCCATTTTTCTTCACACTCGTATGCAGGTTGGTGATCCTCTTGAGAAGGCAGCACTGAAAGGAATTGAGTGGACCTACAAATCAGATGAAAAGGCCACTCCCAAAAAGTATTCTATGTTGTTTTAATTGATGAATGGTATTTGAAAAAAAGAATTACTTCCAACTTCCAAGGGCAAATAGCTCAAGCACCTATGTGAAAATCTAAAAAAACACACAACCACTTATATGAAGTTAATTCTCTTTTAAATCATCGTGTTTTTAAAAATCAGGCGTAAAACTCTTGCAAATGGGGTAAATGTGCCTGATTTAAAAAAAAACAAAGGGCTGTAGAAGAACTTTAATTTAACATTAGGGTTTTATGCTTTTCCGATATTTCACGAGGTGATAATTGCAATTTATTAAATTTTTTTGGGTTCCAATTCTTTATATTCGTTCTCTCTTTGGAATTTCTATGTGCATTTTTCAAGATTGCAAATGATCAGACATGCCTTGCTCTCTAGGAGTAGAATTTAACTTTGGATTTTCTTTGTTAAGAGGGCAAGATCTAAGTGTGTATTAGTGGAAGCTGTCATCTTATTGCTCCAAATATTTTAGAACCTAGCAGTTGGAAAAAAATTGAGCACTTTGTTTAGATAGACATAAGAATCATTCATGATGTCTTTTCATGGCATTGAAATTATATCAAGGGTAATGGAACTCGGGATTCAAATTTTTCTATCAAATATACTTTTCTGTGATGAGAAAAAATTCTCTTTACAGTATCTGTGTTCTACCTAAGGGTGCAAACGAGTCGAGCCGAGTCGAGTATCATACTACTCGAGCTCGAGCTCGACTTGTATTTGTCTACTCGAACTCGATCGAGTAACTAATTTCATACTCGAACTCGACTCGTGTATATTTCGAGTTACTCGAGCTCGAGCTCGAAAAATAAATATATATATATAAATAAATATGAATAAATAAATAATATATAATATTATATGCATTATATTATATATATTTATATTATATTATATTTATATTTATATTTTGTTTCTTATATAAAAAAATATATTATCGAGTAGCTCGAACACACATATTTAATACTCGAGCTCGAGCTCGATTTATGTGAGCTACTCGAGCTCGAGCTCGGTCAAATCGATCTTGAGTCGAGTTTTGACCGAGCTGCTCACGAGTAGCTTGACTCGTTTGCACCCCTAGTTCTACCTTGGTGTGTTGGAATTTCTTTGCTTTTCAATGGTCGTGTAATGAGACGCTTCTTTGGATTGAATGGAAATACTTTAGATACCAAGGCTTAACTGGACGATTGTTACCTCGTAGGATGTGAAATTTTATCAGATGTAATTATTGTATGTTGATTAAGTAACTCACGGTTCGAGAAAGTTCTGGCTTTTGGTTTTAATTAATGATGGAAGTGCAGATATTCCTTACTTTTATGTGCATCTTTATCAAAGGTCTTTTGATTTTATGCGCGTAGAATTTTCTCTTGATAAATGTTTCGTGCATGGGGAATGGATATGTGTTGCATGTGTGTTTCTCATGATTATAAAATTTGCAAAATTATTGCATGGATGCCTTTATCTACTTTCTGTAATTATCTGGTTTGGAAACATTACAGGGGTGGTGGCAACCCTGTCCAGATTGTACAAAGACACCACTTTGCATCTTATCTAAAAAGAATGGCAGTTGTTGTTCGTGTTCAGGAGCAGTTTTTTTCTTTTGTCAAGGTATGGAGCTACGTGCTGCTATTTCATTTGTTCAATCAAACATCATTAAAAGAAGTGGTGCACTATTTATATTTTATACTGACATTCAAAACGCAAGCGATTTGTTACATTTCTGTGAATTTGAACACATGTATTTTACGTCTTGAAAGAGCATAATTTTGAGTCTTGGACATTAATAATTTTACAGCTTTCAGAATAACCAATACATTTGGAGTTGAAATTTCCTCTCCCTGCATGAAATATCATATCCATATGCATGAGGTTGAGTTTTCACTTAGAAGGGACTCGTGCAAAACGGGCAATTCTAAGGCAAAATGGAAGCATGTATAAGGGTATAGATGCTTTCCCATGTTGAAGACTTTCATCTCCATTACCAACCATCTAAACTTGGATGTGGCCATGTGGGCCATGGGGCAACATCTAATCAATTCCAAACCAATTAGTATTTGCTTATAATTTTATAATGCCCATTTGAATTAGAAGAAAACCGCTTGAGAAAATCGTTACTACATTTAGGTTCATGAAGCTGTTGAGCTAGATCTTTTCATTTATTGTTTTTTCCCCTCGTACGAGACATGGCAGCTGAACAACTCGGGATGAATGAAGTCCTTGAGCCTGATTTTCTTCTTATTTTCTGGGACAAAAATAATCTGAGCACTATTTCTCTCTCTTAACTTTGACCTGTCAATTTTCCTTCCTATCCGCTGGTTGTTACTTATCTTTATTTAAATTTAATGCTGAGGGTTCTGAGATATGGTGTTATAACGGCTTCAAAACTGTTGGTTTAGTGCTTATAACCACACAAATCTTATTACAAAAGTAATCAGGTTCATGTTTATACCAATGTCTGAGGAAAGAATTGTATCTGAGATCTTGCAAAACTTTCTCAAGCTATATAAAACTTTTCTGGTGCGAATAAAATAGCCTAGCTAGCCTTTCCTCTGATATGTCTGTGTTTCCTTTGATAGCGTTTTATTCATTTGGAATAATGACTTTAAACAAGAAATGAACGAGGAAGAAATTCTCGATTTTTTACTCAAAAATCTAAATGGCGCTTTTACTCCTATTTTTCTCTTAGATCCAAACTTTAAAGTTGTATGAAATTAATGAATTTTGTTTTTTTACTCAGATCCTGTATATATCTTTCGGTATACTTTATCTAAATAAAATTTAGATTCATCAAATAATTATATACTATTTGGCAACGTGCTATTCAGCTATTGTATGTGATTTTGATTGCAAAATACACTCCCTTTAATTTAGCCCCCAAACACATTGTCATGGGTGATTATCATTTTTTCAACTGTTACCATTCTTGGTTTGTTTATATACTTTTTATTAATAGAACATGTAACTAGAATATGTAAATTTTCAATCCAATGGCAATGTCAGGGTGCCCCTGAAACCATTCAAGAAAGACTTGTTGATGTGCCAGCATCATATGTTAAGACATACAAGAAACACACACGTCAAGGATCTCGTGTTTTGGCTTTGGCATACAAATCTCTTCCAGATATGACAGTAAGAATTCAGTTTTTGAAATTATCGTTGTATCTCTGAAAATAAGATTTGTTCTTGCTTGCAAATAAATGTTTCACCCTTACTGGGAGCATCTACCTTCATGCATGGTTTCTCCACTTCTGAACTGGGCCATGTTTTATGGATAAAAACTGATCTATGGTAGTATGGTCTCCTTTGTATCGGGGTATTTTTGTGAGAACGAATTATGCATGAGCTCTGCCCTTTGTTAACAGCAGTCTTGTATGCCTGTTTTTTGTGCTAGCTTTGTGATGTCGGTGCATGCTCTATATTTGTTGTGTAGTGAGTGTCAGATTTGAAAGGGTATGATGATCATTTTGGAATTTTTTTTTTTGTTTTGTTGACGAGTCAATGATAGTAGATGCATTGCAAGTATACACTACTGGGTTTTATTATTGTTTTCTTGCAAAAGAATCCAAGTGACTGATTGTGCCTGAACCATCCATGTCATTTATGCTCCATTTAGCTTAGGTACCGTTTGGTAGGTATGATGAAATAAATGTACATGGATAAGTAATAGAATGTAATAAAAAAAATAAAAAATGATAGTGAATATAGTATTTGATTTGATTGATGAATTATAGTTGATTTGATTTGATTTAATTGATGAATTATAGTTGATTTGATTTGATTTGATTGATTAAATTTTATATAAAAATGATAAATTATCATTTTGTCCTTTTAAGAATAAATAAAATATGAATAATATTATATATGATGGGTAATATAGTAATTTATATTCAATGATTTGATTGATGTAAGATAAATAATTAATGATTTGATTGATATAAAATAAATAATTAATAGATGGATAAATAATATGACGAGAAGAACGCGAGATTGGATAAGATGAGTTATACACAGATTAATAATATATGCTACCAAACGGAGCCTAAGACTTTTCTATCACTTTCTATGCTTGAAATTGTTGAGGCACCAAAGCTTTTTTCTTCCCTCTCCTTGTATGGAAATAACCATACGCATAAGTGCCTCAAAAAAAAAAAAATCCCATACGCACAAGCGTAGGTTAATAGAGTGTTTATACTATATGGTTTAAAGGAATGGAGTAAAAAATTGGATTGTATTTATCTATGCTAGAGTAATTCTGGATTGTTTCAATCTAGAAAAGAATGCAATGTGGATGTTCTTCTCGGGATAATTTCTTGTTATCTGCAATAAGAGAGGCATTTCTTGTTTGCCACCGTAAATTAGTTTATTATGTGGATAATTAGTTTATTATTGAATCTTTTTTGTTTCTCATTAAAATAAGACATGTATAAAGATATATATATATATATATATTTTGTTCTAACTGACCATTGATGTCCCCTTACCGAAAACCCGAATAACAACTGCGGTAATTCCTGTCATGCTCATTGTTGATGCAAGGCGTTGAACACACATGGAATTTATTTGCAAACAGAAATGATAGTTGAAACATGGATTTCTAAATTTTATCTTCCTGAGAAATTGTTAATTTATGTACATATGTTCAAACTGAACCAGTGTTGTAAATGGCGGGAGGCGGTGGCAAGGGCGGTCCGTGACCGCCTACTGCCTCGGTCGCCTAGGCAGTTGAATTTTTTTTAGCAATTTTTTATAAGTAATCATATATAGTCATGCAATGTAATAAAAAAATAATTATAATTTTTTATGTAAGATGTGTAATTAAATAATCTTTATGCATAAAAAAACTTCATAATATAATACCATCTATACAAGGGCAAATAAATATATAAATGCAAACTAACAAGATAATTAATAAAGATTCATCATCATATTAATACTAACAAAATAATATAATTACTTTTACCAAAAAATAAGTTTAAAATTCAAAGTTTCAATCCACTATGGTACTATGGCAATAAGTATTAGACTAAACATAACTACTCTTCTAAATCATCTACATATGCACCATCAACAACATTCATATTCCTCTCATCACCGGACTCAAAATCAACATCTTCTTCCTTCTCCTCCTCCGATGTATCTAAATTCTCATTATGTTCGTTAATGGGGATGTTCCTTGCACTCCTCCTTGGTTGTAGCACATCTTTTAAAATAACTAGGGTTTTAAAATTTGTAGACTTTGACTGGGTTTTTAAAATTAATTGACTTTGACTAGAATTTTAAATTTAGTCGACTCTGACCTTTGACTGGAATTTAAAATTTGTCACCTGCCCGAGTGCCCGCCACCGAGGCCTTGACCACCTTGATGCCTGCCTCGCCCGCCGGACAGCTTGGGGCCTCTTGATGCCAAGGCGCTCCTCGACCGCCATTTAGAACACTGAACTGAAAAGAACAAATTAATATTAGCAGAACACAGAGCTCAGTAACTTTGAGTGGGACAAGCTATGTAAATGGAATAAAATGTGTAAGCGGAACAAAACAAGTCATGAAAAAAAGGATTAACTTGCGGAACTAAGCTTTCTACTTCAAAAACGGCCAAGGCAAAATCTGAACAAAATGCAATGGAATTGGCTAATCTAAAGATGTTATATAATCTATCTGTCACATCCCTAAAAACAAGTCCCTACTCTTGGTCTTTTGCTAACTTAATTGAAATGAAAATGTTTCAAGGCAGAGGGCTACTTGTTAGCTTAGCCATCACAAATATTAACTTGTTATAAAAATGGTGAAAACATTACATTGCATAATTTTGGAGAGACAACTGATTATAATTTTAAACCTGTAACTTAATCGGAACAAAGCGTAGAATGAAATGGACAGAGTATATATACAAACTTAAGTAATTGTGGTTTACTTTTCTTGCGTGAATGACATCACTAGTACTTATTTCACATTATGCCCATCGAGAGGGCTTAATAATATGCTAACTCCATTTCTATGTGTCACACTTGTGCATATGTTTTTTTTTCCCTTTTTGATAAGAAGCGGTGATCTATTAGTATTGAAATTAATAATTACAAAAAGCGAGCAAGAAGTCCACCGCAGACAAAAGGGTGGACAAAAGCCCTATCACATCAACAACAAATAAACCTCCAATCCCTCACAATATCCGAGATCGAATGGTTCCTAAACTCTAAGCTCTTCCTTATCCAAGTTGATATATGAATCTTGATCTTGTCCTAGCCCTCATCAGCTGATTCTTCAATACCTTCGAAGATTCTCGTGTTACGTTCCCAACCGCAAATATAATGCACTGCTATTGTCCACAGAATTCTCCCTCTCTTTCCCAAAAGTCGACCAAGATCCGAAGCGAGATCTTGTGTGGATCTTGGTGCTACCCACACTAATCCCATTTCCCCCAAAGCTCTGGCCCACGAAGATGTCGTGTAAGGGCAAAAAAGAAGCACGTGATTCTGAGTTTGTCTCTTTCCGGCAAAGGACACTCCGTTCAGTGAGAGAGCACAAGATGACCACCTCTTTTGCATGGAATCGCAAGTCGGTAACTTACCCAAAACAGCAGTCCAGGAGAATACTTGAATCTTTGGTGGAATCCAAACTTTCCAAATAGAATGGAAAGCGGAAAGAAAGGAAACCTACTAATCGAAAATAAAGAAAGATTCATTAAAAGATTTCACTCAGAATAGACCATTACGAATCCCCACTCCACACTCTGATATCATCCCTTCCTTCACTCAACCTGACCCTCTCTAAAGCTCCCAAGAGAACGCTCAACTCGTCAACTTCTACATCCCTCATTGGCAGCCTACGGAAATACAAGTTTCACAATAAAGAAGAAGAGGACAAATTAACGACTGAGCAAAATGAGAAATCGGCACCTTATGAGCAGTAGAAATCTGAAACAAGGAAATAAATCCTGAAAAGACGAATCCCCCCACCACCTGTCCTCCTAAAACCTAACTCTTGTACCCCCATCTAACCATTGTCCTCACTATTTGATGAAAAGCCGTGTAAGTTCTAGATATATACTTCCAAGGACTTCTATATATACCATTCCTTGCTAACCCTGCATCCCAACCGTTCTCATGTAACCTACTCACTATTACTTTCTTCCATACCGACGACTCCACCGCAAACCTCCACCACTTTTTCTCCAGAAGAGCCCTATTTCTAAGGCCAATGTTCCCGATACCCAGCCCTCTATCTTTTGGTCTACACACTTGATCCCATGCCACCAAATGGCAATGCGAATATCCGCCATGGATCCAAAATAGGTATTAACTTGCCATCAGGAATCAGAATGTTATTAGTCGTCGTTTAGTTTATATATCATACAGGGAGCCACAACACTCTTCATGTTACTTGAATCCTAGTTAAGTATAACACATGCTTATGATATGCTCAAAATATTTGCAAAAGTATTTTCTTTGTCAGAACAAAGTTTCATTGTTGCTATCATAAGACCATTTCAACAAGAAGTTGGAATGATGCAAGTGCGTAGCTTGAAAACTGAGTTACTAGCTATTACCTCTCTACCGCTTATGCCTTACAACTTTTCTTCTTCTGCTGCTTTTTTACACTGTAGTAGTCTAATGGATACGGAGTTTGACTTGAAACCTTATTAGAAACAAGACCTCATATTTATACAAGAACAGTCTCATGATTACTAGGAATAAAATCGCTGAATTTTAGGAATAAAATTCGCATTTCAGTGAAGTTCTTTAATTTAAAATTCATCAGAAAATCCTAAAGGATCTTGTCTTATGCTTGTCGTTGCTTATAAAATATTCAGTAATGCTGACAAGCTGCGTCATATGAGTAGTCCAGGACTCCTGATGTGCCATCATCAAGGCTGGAATTCATGTTTAGTGGATCACTAGTCTCTATCATTTTTTTACTCGGTTCTCGTCTTTTTCGGTTCACTTTGTCTCTACAGATTCTTGTCTTGGCCGTTTGAGTGTCTTTGTTGCCAAGCTTCTCTTCTACCATTCAACTTCGTCTTTTTAACCATTTCAATAATTTTACTAGTCAACTGATTGTGTTCATGTAACGCTAATTTCTGGGTTCCTTGCACGACCATTTTGTGTTTGCTGGCTCGTGAGTTAATTTGATACCGTTCTCTCTTGTTATGCAATTTTGATTTAAAATTTCTTCTCAGACCAGTTATCTTTAGGAACGCAAATATAATGCAATATATTTTATTAATCCTTCTGGGAATAGTTTGTATAATTTTCTATTCATAAAGTTAAAGGTGGGTGTTTTGTAAGTTGTGGATGCTTGAGAATTTGTTTTGTGAAAGTTTGTGTATTCTGTTTGACAAAAATACTTTCAGAAATTAATATGATTATCGATTTACGGGTGCCAAAATATTTGAAAATTTTAACGTCCATAGTTACATTTCAACTACTCAAGCATTGCCCCAAACTCCCAATTAGATTCTCCTTCCCATTTTTTATTGTCACTTTGCAAAACTAACAGAGAACCAAAAAATTTATTCTCGAGGTACCGTGGCTTCTGAAAATTTGTTGCCATGCTCACATTCAGTGTTAAAAGTAGGTTTAATTAACATGATTTTATTGCATATAATTTCTTTGAGTTAATATACATCACAATTCATGTTAAATTAGCAAATTTAAGCCTTATCACATGTTATTAACTCACGCTAGATTCCTTGTGAAAAATGATTTAAGAAATTTGAAAATTTTGTATAATATAATAACTGCAGATCAGCTGTTGCTTAGCTTTTAAATATACCAAGTGAATCTAAGTGCGTGACTTTCAAAAGCAATTTGCTCCAAGTGTAGCTACAAAAGAAAGTGAACGAGAATATAGATATATTGCATGTCCATCCGTAAATGATTCGTGAGCAATTTTCTGAAGCAGGTCCATGTAAGGAAGAGGAAGCAAGGAATAAAAGATTTGAACAAAATTAAGCAATTATAAAATTTATTGCTTACAAATGATGAGTAGATTTTGGGAAGGACACAAGGAGACAATTCATATTGGAGAAAATTAAGAATGAGTTGAACTTTGGAGACAATTAGAAAAATGATTCCACGAAGGAACTCGGTTTAGTTCATAACTGATTACTGGTTGGGTTTTCTATTAAATCTTTGTAATTTTTAATGGGTCAGTGTATTTTTATCCAATTTTAGATTTTATATTTATTAGTGAAAAATATGAGAAAAATATATTTTATTGCTACAATTCAATTAAAAATCTTTGAAATTTTGATTGGGTGGTTGAATTCGTATCCAATTTTACATTTATATGTTTGTAAATGAAATTAGGAAAACAAATAGATTTATTGCTTTCATGGTTCAATGGCTTACCAATTGTCTGTAACCACTGCATTTTCAATTCTTTTTTTTTTTTGATAAGAAACGTAAGATATTATATATATAATATAAGATTGATTACAAAGGTGAACCAGTGGTCCACAACTAGTACTAATCTATTACGAGAAAGCAAACTAGCATTTTCAATTCTCAAATGACTTATATATACAGATACATTCTATCAAAAGTTGAATATTGTAGTCACTTTCCTAAAGTATATATTCTTGCATTTTATTCTCAAAGCTAGGAATTGGTTCTGTATTCAATATCTATAGAAGGCTTCCAAGTACAGTTCCTGTGCATTTGTCTAATAATATAAGTGCTAAATTATATTCATTCCTTTTCACACTACAGTCTTCACATGTGTAAGTTGCTTGGTTGTGGTATTTTCATATTGTATGTGCTCAATATTTCCCCACAATGGTTATATTGGTTATTTCTTATTTAAGTTATTGCTAAATACTTGTTTGAAGGTTAGTGAAGCAAGAAGCTTGGAACGAGACATGGTAGAAAGTGATCTCACCTTTGCGGGGTTTGCGGTAATCATTGTCATTATACCCTATCATATGTATCATCCCAACAATTTGTCCCCAAAAGAAAAAAATATTCATTTGTATATGACATGTTTTATGCATAAACTCTTAGGAAACTTCATTACTTGGTTCTTCACTTTTTTGTGGATGTTTTTGTTTAATGTTTTTTGTTTGTCTGTGTGACGCCTTCTTTTGCAAATCAGGTTTTTAATTGCCCCATCCGTGGAGACTCAGCCTCAGTGCTGTCTGAATTAAAAAGTTCTTCACATGATTTGGTGAGCAGTTTTGTTTTGTTTCTGATACCAACTGCTGACAAGTTGTATTTCAACTGTTCTTGATTCAATTGACACTTGAATGTCAGTTTCATGATGATGGCGAGCATGCAATTTGTCTGGGCAGCATAAGCTTTGATGAAATTTTACCTGATGCCAGTTTGCTGGAATGTGTATATGGGAAATTACATCTCATGTGCTTCTCTTGTATGCCAAATCAACCCCAACAAATCCATAACTGCACTTACATTTTTTCTCATGCATCAATCTAATGGCCTCTACTTGAAAAATGTCAGTGAAAAATCTGCTGCAAACCATTCCAATTACTGTAAATTGTGGAGGCTTGATTTAATAAACATGCTTATTATGGAAGGCCAATGACCCTGGAATTGCTTGTTTCCTTCAAGTCAGTTGTAGTCCTACTAATTGTGGCAAAATTGGGCCACAGTATTGAGGGCGAAGATTCATACTTGGGAAGGGAAATGAAATAAAAAAATAGGAAAACCAAAAAACAAAACAAATGAGTTCATTCTTCTGAAAATAATACTTGACGATAAAAGGTCACAAGTGAGCCTGCTAAGGATTTTGTTTTTCTGAACTTACTTTGGCTGATCTATTTCCATCCACATATACTAGGCGATAGCACCAATTAGAATTTGTTCGTGTTTTTTAATAATTTATTTTTCAGGTGATGATTACTGGAGACCAAGCTTTGACAGCTTGCCATGTTGCTGGACAAGTTAATATTATCTCAAAACCAGCCCTAATTCTTGGCCACGTAAAAAGTAATGAAGGATATGAATGGGTTTCTCCAGATGAGTCGCACATTGTTACATACAGGCAAGAATACTTTTTTATGCGAAGAATTTCAAGCTTGCTTGGATCTGATTCTTTTTATTCCCCTGTTGTGTTTCAATTCCATTTTAGCTTGGATTGACTAGCTAAAGTTCTTCTCTTATTGATGCTTGTGTCTTTTGTTATGTGGTTGTAATCTCATACTTCTGACAATGTTTAGAGGTTTGCACATTTGCTCCCCTTTTTGTCCACTGTTTCAATCGTGTTTCTTCTCGAACTCTTTTAACAGGGAGAATGAGGTTGAAGCTCTATCTGAGGTGCATGATCTTTGCATTGGCGGTGACTGCATTGAAATGCTGGAGCAAACTTCTGCAATCTTGAAAGTTATTCCATATGTTAAGGTAGCTACTCATGGCACCCACATCAAACATCTCTCTCCCTCTCTCCTTTGTTTTTGGCTTGAACTTTGTTTCACATGCATCAGGTGTTTGCCCGGGTGGCTCCTGAGCAAAAGGAACTCATCATTACCACTTTTAGATCAGTAGGAAGGGTTACCCTGATGTGTGGTGATGGAACCAATGATGTTGGAGCACTGAAGCAGGTATTATATGATAAGAAGCCGTGTGAATGAATAAAACTTTGTCCGTGTAAGTTCTATGATTGCTAACACTCAGTGGTCATTGCTTTCTTGAGGAAATCGTAGACATTCACGAGCAATGACTTGTTTGAGTGCACTAAGAAAAGTCTAAGAATACTTGTCATCTACAAAATTTTAATGCCATTAGCTTGAAGAGAAGTTTACTTTGTCACTGATTTCTTAACCACATGTTTTTGATCTCATGGCCAAGGGCATATCTTTGTTTGATTCTCTGCAGCAGGAATTTTCAGCTTATTTTTGTTTCTTAGTTTTGGGGCCCTAGATAATAAATTCATGATGTAGATCTACTTTAAACTGTAGTAAGTACAAAAAACGATAGGTTGAGAACAGTTATTATTATTATTATTTTTTCTGTTTGATGCAATTGTTGGCACAGAGCAAGGTTGGTTGAATAGATTTAAAGTATCCACTAATAGCTATAGATAATTAAGTCAAAAGATACAACAGGAAACTTGCTCCAAGTTTCTTTCAAGAATGTCTTCTCTGAATAATCTTTCTCCTAGTTTGTAGGTATTACATTTTATTCTCTGTTGCCTACTCTGTATGCATGATAGCAGTCTAAGATAGTGTTTGGAAATGCTTATTTAATGTATTACGACATGGTGATGTTTCCCTTCAAGCTGAATTAAGCTTGGCCTTCTAGAATACCAGAGAAATGAAAACAAATTTGACGTATTAAGTAATATCTGCTATCGCTTGTGCAGTATTAATGAGAATTACTTGTTTTTCACAGGCACACGTGGGAGTGGCTCTACTTAATGCAGTACCTCCGACTCAAAAGGACAAATCTGCTTCTGAAGCATCATCTAAAAATGAAATTGCTAAGTCCGACAAATCAAAAAAATCCAAGTCCAACATTGAAAATGGAGAAAATACTTCAAAGAGCAGGGCAATATCGAAGTTGGAACCAACCGGAAACCAAGCTGCTAATCGGCATCTGACAGCTGCAGAGATTCAGCGGAAAAAGTTGAAGAAACTAATGAACGAGCTAAATGAAGAAGGTGATGGTCGATCAGCCCCTGTTGTTAAGCTTGGGGATGCCTCAATGGCATCACCTTTTACTGCAAAGCATGCTTCAGTTGCCCCTACCACCGACATAATTCGCCAGGGTCGTAGTACTCTTGTCACTACCCTCCAAATGTTCAAGATACTCGGACTCAACTGCCTCGCTACTGCTTATGTCTTGAGTGTGATGTACTTGGATGGTGTGAAATTGGGTGATGTCCAAGCCACGATCAGTGGGGTCTTCACAGCCGCCTTTTTTCTCTTCATTTCGCATGCATCTCCGCTTCCTACCCTTTCTGCTGAGCGCCCTCATCCTAATATCTTCTGCTACTATGTATTCCTCTCCCTCCTCGGGCAGTTTGCAGTTCACATTTTCTTCCTGATTTCATCAGTGAAAGAGGCAGAGAAGTACATGCCAGATGAATGTATCGAACCCGACGCAGCGTTCCATCCCAATCTCGTGAACACGGTTTCTTACATGGTGGGAATGATGTTGCAGGTCGCAACATTTGCTGTGAACTACATGGGCCATCCTTTCAACAAGAGTATATCTGAGAACAGGCCGTTTTTATATGCTCTTTCAGCCGCTGTTGTCTTCTTTGTAGTAATTGCCTCCGATTTATTCAGGGACTTGAACGATTGGTTAAAGTTAGTCCCTCTGCCAAAATCATTAAGAAATAAGCTGCTGATCTGGGCTTTTCTTGCATTTTTGGTTTGTTACACATGGGAAAGGTTATTGAGATGGGCGTTCCCCGGTAAGATGCCGGCCTGGAGGAAAAAGCAACGGCAGGTTACAGCCATTGACAAAAAGAAGAACCTCTAAGTTAACACAACTTTGGAACGTTTGTGCAAGGGAAGTGGATACTAATGGCTCGTTTGACGATATCTCGCGCAAGTGGATTAATGTTGGTTTGTTTTTTTTAATCGTATGGCTGCAAATCTCGGGATGCTCCCCTATCTCATTCATGTCTCGCGTGCTTCATTGGATTTCTTCGAGGTTTATACTTATACACATAGGGCATGGGAACTTAGTCCTCAATTTTCCATTGATGGGGTTTGTTTTCTTGTAAACTATTCACCACCGAGTTTTTAGTTTTGGCTACTAAACTAAATCATGCCAAACTTCCCATTTTGACGGATAAGAAGAGAGTGTAAGCTGAAAAAATGCCGGATATGTTCATATTTGCTGTACTTTAACTCGAGCTTAGCTTCATTGTCAAAGTCTTTTTATTTTACCAGCATGAATTTTTTTATTTTAATTTTCTTTACCGGTAATATTTTACTATTTATCAAAACAAGCAAAAAGAATGTGCAATACATGTTTACATCAATTAAATATATATGAATTAAAAACATATAGATAGTTAAAAAATTGAATATATGAAGCTTGTGTTATAAGAAAATGATAATATAATAAGCATAATATATATAGAACAATATGAATTGAATACAAAATATTTATACATCCACAAATCATACAATAAAAAAAAATAACAAAATAGAATAAATCAATAATTTAGATAGATATATAATGATAACTAATGATCATATTAATATGTATCAAACTATAATGTTCATAACTAACCAATAAAAAGAGTCTATCAAAAAAATTGAACATATAACATTAAGTTAAACTATCTTCTATCTTGTTAATTTTTTTTGTACATTTATATGGAAGAGACATAATTTATTTTTAATTATTCATAATTATTGGTTATTAGAAACTATTGGATATTGTACTACTGATTTTATTAATTTAATTTAATTTAATTTTTGATATATCATGATACTTGGTTTATTACCAATAAATTAGAATATTAATAAAAAAATTTGACCAAGTTTTTAGATTTTTTTCATGATTTCCAAATTGTATAATTTCAAATAATGAATATATAATATAAATAGGTGGTATTCTGCTAACTACAATTATGATGTCATTTTATGTACTCCATTTAATAAATTCTAAATTAAATTAACTATGTATTTTATTGGGTACAATTATGTTAGGACAATTATATCACTCAAATTAATATGATATAATAAATTATAAAATGTGAAAAATAAAATAAACTATTGAAAATATCACATTAACTTTAAGTTTAATTGTTTATTAATTTTTCCATTTTATCTATAGTTAATTATTTATCCATTAATAAAGTGGTATAATTTCAAATTACAAGTGAACATATGCACGTGGCTACAAAGTAATTGAAACAAACGTGTGATACTAATATGTCATATATCAACTCATTTTTTATTAATAAATAGAAAATTTGTTACCAAAAAATGTCTAAAAAATTAAAACTTGGTGATCATTGTTTCTTTTTAACATTCATTGCATGTCATTACAATTATATTGATATATTATTATGATTAAGTATTGGTGAATGAGCCAAAATATATTATATTTTTTATTCAAATTATTTGTTTATTGTATTTGTTTATTAGTTAATGTTTGATTGCCTTTTTGTCGATATAATTATCATTTTATGTGTATGAAATTAATAAATTGTAATGAGATTGTTTTTATGATTAAGTACTATTTGATAATTACTTATTAATCCGATTGTTAAAATTACATGTAATTTTTTTGGATACAATATTTTGGCTTTTTTTTAAAGATGAAAATAAATAAAGAGTTTAATTCGAGAGTGTACATATGGAAAACCATAATGTTCTGATTTTAAAAAATAGATCAAAATATTACCTTCCAAGTTATATTGAATTTTATGTTTAATTTTTAATTTTATCAATAATTAATAATTTATTATTCATTAACCAATATTAATTTTTTATGGTTTAATTTAATTATTAATGATATTTGATGTTACAAATAACTGAAAAGTTAAACAATATAATTATATTAGTGGGAATAGTTAGTTAGTTAGTTGAGAAAAATGTGGGTAATTTAGTTTTAATGTTTTAATGATAAGTAATTATATTAGTGGATAATTTAGTGGGTGTAATGATATAAATATAGAAGTTTTGTTAGAAGGCTAAATACGTTAATACACAATTGGAAAACACCCTTCTATATCCATACTTTTATAGGTACTAGTAAAAAGCACGTGCGACGCACGTGAGTACACATAATTTATTTATAATTTGTGAGTCATATAATTTTGTCATTTCATTCACAATTTGAATATTTTGCTTTT